>NW_026559877.1:77500-87500 GCF_027744805.1 Dunckerocampus dactyliophorus | reverse complement strand
CCTTCCGCCACCCGGAGGTGGAGCGCGGACCCAGCCACCGCGCCGGAGCGAGCAGCAGCCTCGCTCCGAGTGTGCGCCCGCAGACGAAGCACGGCCAGAGGCCGCCGGATGCCGCCCATGGCGGGCGCACACACTTTTCTGACACCTACGAAGCACCCAAGTGCTGCTTTTTGGGATTCGCCACCCGGAGGTGGAGCGCGGACAAAGCCACCGCGCCTAGTGTGCACCCGCAGACGAAGCACGGCCAGAGGCCGCCGGATGCCGCCCATGGCGGGCGCACACACTCTTCTGACACCTTCGTAGCACCAAAGTGCTGCTTTTTGGGATTCGCCACCCGGAGGTGGAGCGCGGACAAAGCTACCGCGCCGGAGCGAGCAGGAGCCTCGCTCCGAGTGTGCACCCGCAGACGAAGCACGGCCAGAGGCCGCCGGATGCCGCCCATGGCGAGCGCACACACTTTGCGGACACCTCGGATTGGCCACCCGGAGGTGGAGAGCGACCCGCAGACGAAGCACGGCCAGGGGCCGCCGGATGCCGCCCATGGCGGGCGCTCTCGCTCCTCGGACAGCTCCATCGGCGCAGCATGGCGCTCGCGGTCGTCATTACCCGCTGGCGAGGCGCGGCCAGGGCCGCCAGGCGTCGCCTATCGCGTGCGCAAACTCCCAGCAAGCACCAACGTGCTCCTTTGGATGTTGTCATCCGGAGGTGATAGCGCGGCCCGGGCCGCCTGACGCGGCCCATCGCGGGCGCTCCTCGTCGGACACCTGCGTCACACAGCCTGGGTGCCAGCTGTGGAGTGACACTTGGAGAAAAAGAAGCACAAGTCACTCATATCAAAGTTCCCGTTCCCTTTTGTTTGTGTCACGCTTGGAAATGCTTGAGAGGTGACACTTTGTCAAAATTGCAGCTGGTGTCTCATCATCATCATCACCGCTGCTCATCAGCCTTCCTTGGATGCCTGCCATGCACGCGGCCCAACGGGGCACTCAGATGGGGTGGGCAGCCCGGACCGCCTTGCGCGGCCCAACACGGGCGCCCAGGGGGACGCGGAAACCCGTTTTAGAAAATAACCTCCAGGGGTTTTCCAAGAGCGGCACAGCCCCAGCTCACGTCCGTGTTTCAGTGCGTCAAAAGCGGATTCAAAAGTGTGCTTTTCTCGGTACTTCCCCTGGAGGTCAGTGTTTCTAAAAACTGGGTTTCCGAAATCGTGCTGGAGGTGTTTTGGTCAACCAGGAAAAATGGCATTTACGGGAGAGGGTAAAGTATACCCCCCCCCCCCCTCTCGGCTGATTTACCCTCTCCCGTAAACGCGTTTTTTCCTGGTCGACCAAAACACTCATTGACTCCCATTCATTTGACACTTTGTCATTTTTTCAGCACTTTTTTCGCGCATTGGGTACTCCGCCCATTGACTCCCATTCATTTGACACTTTGTCGTTTTTCCAGACCTTTTTTCACGCATTGGGTACTCCGCCCATTCACTCCCATTCATTTGACACTTTGTCGTTTTTTCAGCACTTTTTTCGCGCATTGGGTACTCCGCCCCATTCACTCCCATTCATTTCACACTTAGAAAAATCATCCGAGCGGCTCTCCACGCATTTTATAGCCGCTTTGGGGCTCCAGCCGCCTCGGCCTTCATTTCTGACTAGGCTCGTGTGGACTTTGTCGTTTTTTCAGCACTTTTTTCGCGCATTGGGTACTCCGCCCCATTCACTCCCATTCATTTCACACTTTGAAAAATCATCCGAGCGGCTCTCCACGCGTTTTATAGCCGCTTTGGGGCTCCAGCCGCCTCGGACTGCATTTCTGACTAGGCTCGTGTGGACTTTGTCGTTTTTTCAGCACTTTTTTTACACATTGGGTACTCTGCCCCATTCACTCCCATTCATTTGACACTTTGAAAAATCATCCGAGCGGCTCTCCACGCGTTTTATAGCCGCTTTGGGGCTCCAGCCGCCTCGGACTGCATTTCTGACTAGGCTCGTGTGGACTTTGTCGTTTTTTCAGCACTTTTTTTACACATTGGGTACTCTGCCCCATTCACTCCCATTCATTTGACACTTTGAAAAATCATCCGAGCGGCTCTCCACGCGTTTTATAGCCGCTTTCAGACTCCTGCCGCCTCGCCTGCACTTCCGCCTCGGTCCGTTAGGATTTAGGCCTTTTTTCAGCACTTTTTCTCCGTTCCTCCGGGGCGACAGCGGCTCTCCACGCATTTTATAGCCGTTTTCAGACTCCTGCCGCCTCGCCTGCACTTCCGCCTCGGTCCGTTAGGATTTAGGCCTTTTTTCAGCACTTTTTCTCCGTTCCTCCGGGGCGACAGCGGCTCTCCACGCATTTTATAGCCGTTTTCAGACTCCTGCCGCCTCGCCTGCACTTCCGCCTCGGTCCGTTAGGATTTAGGCCTTTTTTCAGCACTTTTTCTCCGTTCCTCCGGGGCGACAGCGGCTCTCCACGCATTTTATAGCCGTTTTCAGACTCCTGCCGCCTCGCCTGCACTTCCGCCTCGGTCCGTTAGGATTTAGGCCTTTTTTCAGCACTTTTTCTCCGTTCCTCCGGGGCGACAGCGGCTCTCCACGCATTTTATAGCCGTTTTCAGACTCCTGCCGCCTCGCCTGCACTTCCGCCTCGGTCCGTTAGGATTTAGGCCTTTTTTCAGCACTTTTTCTCCGTTTCTCCGGGGCGACAGCGGCTCTCCACGCATTTTATAGCCGTTTTCAGACTCCTGCCGCCTCGCCTGCACTTCCGCCTAGGTCCGTTAGGATTTAGGCCTTTTTTCAGCACTTTTTCTCCGTTTCTCCGGGGCGACAGCGGCTCTCCACGCTTTTTATAGCGGTTTTCAGACTCCTGCCGCCTCGCCTGCACTTCCGCCTAGGTCCGTTAGGATTTAGGCCTTTTTTCAGCACTTTTTCTCCGTTCCTCCGGGGCGACAGCGGCTCTCCACGCTTTTTATAGCCGCTTTGGGGCTTTAGCCGCCTCGGCCTGCATTTCTGACTAGGCTCGTGTGGACTTTTTCAGCACTTTTTTTGTGCATTGGGTACTCTCGCCCATTGACTCCCATTCATTTGACACTTTGTCATATTTTCAGCACTTTTTTGGCGCATTGGGTACTCTCGCCCATTGACTCCCATTCATTTGACACTTTGTCATATTTTCAGCACTTTTTTGGCGCATTGGGTACTCTCGCCCATTGACTTCAATGCATTTACTGCAACTCCTGCCTGTGTCCGCCAGAGGGCGTCTGGCTTAACAGCGGCTCTCCACGCTATTTCTATCCGCTTTGAGGCTCCAGGCAGCTCGGCCTGGGTTTCTGAATTTCTCCCTTGACACTTTGTTACTTTTTCACCTTTTTTCTCATTTCATCCAGGGACACAGCGGCTCTCCACAGACTTTCCCGCGGCCCCTGGGCTCCAGGACCCTAGGCATGGGTTTCTGCCTAGCTCCCTTGACACTTTGCCATTTTTTCACCTTTTTTCTCATTTCATCCAGGGACACAGCGGCTCTCCACAGACTTTCCCGCGGCCCCTGGGCTCCAGGACCCTAGGCATGGGTTTCTGAATTTCTCCCTTGACACTTTGCCATTTTTTCACCCTTTTTCTCATTTCATCCAGGGACACAGCGGCACTCCACAGACTTTACAGCCGCCCCTGGGCTCCAGGACCCTAGGCATGGGTTTCTGCCTAGCTCCCTTGACACTTTGCCATTTTTTCACCCTTTTTCTCAATTCATCCAGGGACACAGCGGCTCTCCACACACTTTAGAACCGCCCCTGGGCTCCAGGCAGCTCGGCCTGAGTTTCTGAATTTCTCCCTTGACACTTTGCCATTTTTTCACCCTTTTTCTCAATTCATCCAGGGACACAGCGGCTCTCCACAGACTTTCCCGCGGCCCCTGGGCTCCAGGACCCTAGGCATGGGTTTCTGCCTAGCTCCCTTGACACTTTGCCATTTTTTCACCTTTTTTCTCATTTCATCCAGGGACACAGCGGCTCTCCACAGACTTTCCCGCGGCCCCTTGGCTCCAGGACCCTAGGCATGGGTTTCTGAATTTCTCCCTTGACACTTTGCCATTTTTTCACCTTTTTTCTCATTTCATCCAGGGCAACAGCGGCTCTCCACAGACTTTCCCGCGGCCCCTGGGCTCCAGGACCCTAGGCATGGGTTTCTGCCTAGCTCCCTTGACACTTTGCCATTTTTTCACCTTTTTTCTCATTTCATCCAGGGACACAGCGGCTCTCCACAGACTTTGCAGCCGCCCCTGGGCTCCAGGCAGCTCGGCCTGGGTTTCTGAATTTCTCCCTTGACACTTTGCCATTTTTTCACCCATTTTCTCATTTCATCCAGGGACACAGCGGCACTCCACAGACTTTACAGCCGCCCCTGGGCTCCAGGCAGCTCGGCATGGGTTTCTGCCTAGCTCCCTTGACACTTTGCCATTTTTCCACCCTTTTTCTCATTTCATCCAGGGACACAGCGGCTCTCCACAGACTTTGCAGCCGCCCCTGGGCTCCAGGACCCTAGGCATGGGTTTCTGCCTAGCTCCCTTGACACTTTGCCATTTTTTCACCCTTTTTCTCATTTCATCCAGGGGCACAGCGGCTCTCCACAGACTTTCCCGCGGCCCCTGGGCTCCAGGACCCTAGGCATGGGTTTCTGCCTAGCTCCCTTGACACTTTGCCATTTTTTCACCTTTTTTCTCATTTCATCCAGGGACACAGCGGCTCTCCACAGACTTTCCCGCGGCCCCTGGGCTCCAGGACCCTAGGCATGGGTTTCTGCCTAGCTCCCTTGACACTTTGCCATTTTTTCACCCTTTTTCTCATTTCATCCAGGGCAACAGCGGCTTTCCACAGACTTTGCAGCCGCCCCTGGGCTCCAGGACCCTAGGCATGGGTTTCTGCCTAGCTCCCTTGACACTTTGCCATTTTTTCACCCTTTTTCTCAATTCATCCAGGGACACAGCGGCTCTCCACACACTTTAGAACCGCCCCTGGGCTCCAGGCAGCTCGGCCTGAGTTTCTGAATTTCTCCCTTGACACTTTGCCATTTTTTCACCCTTTTTCTCAATTCATCCAGGGACACAGCGGCTCTCCACACACTTTAGAACCGCCCCTGGGCTCCAGGCAGCTCGGCCTGAGTTTCTGAATTTCTCCCTTGACACTTTGCCATTTTTTCACCCTTTTTCTCATTTCATCCAGGGACACAGCGGCACTCCACAGACTTTACAGCCGCCCCTGGGCTCCAGGCAGCTCGGCATGGGTTTCTGCCTAGCTCCCTTGACACTTTGCCATTTTTCCACCCTTTTTCTCATTTCATCCAGGGACACAGCGGCTCTCCACAGACTTTGCAGCCGCCCCTGGGCTCCAGGACCCTAGGCATGGGTTTCTGCCTAGCTCCCTTGACACTTTGCCATTTTTTCACCCTTTTTCTCAATTCATCCAGGGACACAGCGGCTCTCCACAGACTTTACAGCCGCCCCTGGGCTCCAGGACCCTAGGCATGGGTTTCTGAATTTTTCCGTTGACACTTTGCCATTTTTTCACCCTTTTTCTCATTTCATCCAGGGACACAGCGGCTCTCCACAGACTTTACAGCCGCCCCTGGGCTCCAGGCAGCTCGGCCTGAGTTTCTGAATTTCTCCCTTGACACTTTGCCATTTTTTCACCCTTTTTCTCAATTCATCCAGGGACACAGCGGCTCTCACAGACTTTAGAACCGCCCCTGGGCTCCAGGACGCAAGGCATGGCTTACTCTCGCCCATTGACTTCAATGCATTTACTGCAACTCCTGCCTGTGTCCGCCAGAGGGCGTCTGGCTTAACAGCGGCTCTCCACGCTATTTCTATCCGCTTTGAGGCTCCAGGCAGCTCGGCCTGAGTTTCTGAATTTCTCCCTTGACACTTTGCCATTTTTCCACCTTTTTTCTCATTTCATCCAGGGACACAGCGGCTCTCCACAGACTTTGCAGCCGCCCCTGGGCTCCAGGACCCTAGGCATGGGTTTCTGCCTAGCTCCCTTGACACTTTGCCATTTTTTCACCTTTTTTCTCATTTCATCCAGGGACACAGCGGCTCTCCACAGACTTTGCAGCCGCCCCTGGGCTCCAGGCAGCTCGGCCTGAGTTTCTGAATTTCTCCCTTGACACTTTGCCA
Organism: Dunckerocampus dactyliophorus; assembly: GCF_027744805.1. Lineage (NCBI taxonomy): Eukaryota > Metazoa > Chordata > Actinopteri > Syngnathiformes > Syngnathidae > Dunckerocampus > Dunckerocampus dactyliophorus. The sequence goes on along the minus strand of NW_026559877.1, from coordinate 81,347 downwards.
TTTTTCCACCCTTTTTCTCATTTCATCCAGGGACACAGCGGCTCTCCACAGACTTTGCAGCCGCCCCTGGGCTCCAGGCAGCTCGGCCTGGGTTTCTGAATTTCTCCCTTGACACTTTGCCATTTTTTCACCTTTTTTCTCATTTCATCCAGGGACACAGCGGCTCTCCACAGACTTTGCAGCCGCCCCTGGGCTCCAGGCAGCTCGGCCTGGGTTTCTGAATTTCTCCCTTGACACTTTGCCATTTTTCCACCCTTTTTCTCATTTCATCCAGGGACACAGCGGCTCTCCACAGACTTTGCAGCCGCCCCTGGGCTCCAGGCAGCTCGGCCTGGGTTTCTGAATTTCTCCCTTGACACTTTGTTACTTTTTCACCTTTTTTCTCATTTCATCCAGGGACACAGCGGCTCTCCACAGACTTTCCCGCGGCCCCTGGGCTCCAGGACCCTAGGCATGGGTTTCTGCCTAGCTCCCTTGACACTTTGCCATTTTTTCACCCTTTTTCTCATTTCATCCAGGGCAACAGCGGCTCTCCACAGACTTTGCAGCCGCCCCTGGGCTCCAGGACCCTAGGCATGGGTTTCTGCCTAGCTCCCTTGACACTTTGCCATTTTTTCACCCTTTTTCTCATTTCATCCAGGGACACAGCGGCACTCCACAGACTTTACAGCCGCCCCTGGGCTCCAGGCAGCTCGGCATGGGTTTCTGCCTAGCTCCCTTGACACTTTGCCATTTTTTCACTCTTTTTCTCATTTCATCCAGGGACACAGCGGCTCTCACAGACTTTAGAACCGCCCCTGGGCTCCAGGACGCAAGGCATGGCTTACTCTCGCCCATTGACTTCAATGCATTTACTGCAACTCCTGCCTGTGTCCGCCAGAGGGCGTCTGGCTTAACAGCGGCTCTCCACGCTATTTCTATCCGCTTTGAGGCTCCAGGCAGCTCGGCCTGAGTTTCTGAATTTCTCCCTTGACACTTTGCCATTTTTTCACCTTTTTTCTCATTTCATCCAGGGACACAGCGGCTCTCCACAGACTTTGCAGCCGCCCCTGGGCTCCAGCCAGCTCGGCCTGAGTTTCTGAATTTCTCCCTTGACACTTTGCCATTTTTTCACCCTTTTTCTCATTTCATCCAGGGACACAGCGGCTCTCACAGACTTTAGAACCGCCCCTGGGCTCCAGGACCCTAGGCATGGGTTTCTGCCTAGCTCCCTTGACACTTTGCCATTTTTTCACCTTTTTTCTCATTTCATCCAGGGACACAGCGGCTCTCCACAGACTTTGCAGCCGCCCCTGGGCTCCAGCCAGCTCGGCCTGAGTTTCTGAATTTCTCCCTTGACACTTTGCCATTTTTTCACCCTTTTTCTCATTTCATCCAGGGACACAGCGGCACTCCACAGACTTTGCAGCCGCCCCTGGGCTCCAGGCAGCTCGGCCTGAGTTTCTGAATTTCTCCCTTGACACTTTGCCATTTTTTCACCCTTTTTCTCATTTCATCCAGGGACACAGCGGCACTCCACAGACTTTACAGCCGCCCCTGGGCTCCAGGCAGCTCGGCATGGGTTTCTGCCTAGCTCCCTTGACACTTTGCCATTTTTTCACCCTTTTTCTCATTTCATCCAGGGACACAGCGGCTCTCACAGACTTTAGAACCGCCCCTGGGCTCCAGGACGCAAGGCATGGGTTACTCTCGCCCATTGACTTCAATGCATTTACTGCAACTCCTGCCTGTGTCCGCCAGAGGGCGTCTGGCTTAACAGCGGCTCTCCACGCTATTTCTATCCGCTTTGAGGCTCCAGGCAGCTCGGCCTGGGTTTCTGAATTTCTCCCTTGACACTTTGTTACTTTTTCACCTTTTTTCTCATTTCATCCAGGGACACAGCGGCTCTCCACAGACTTTCCCGCGGCCCCTGGGCTCCAGGACCCTAGGCACGGGTTTCTGAATTTTTCCCTTGACACTTTGCCATTTTTTCACCCTTTTTCTCATTTCATCCAGGGCAACAGCGGCTCTCCACAGACTTTGCAGCCGCCCCCGGGCTCCAGGCAGCTCGGCCTGAGTTTCTGAATTTCTCCCTTGACACTTTGCCATTTTTTCACCTTTTTTCTCATTTCATCCAGGGACACAGCGGCTCTCCACAGACTTTGCAGCCGCCCCTGGGCTCCAGGCAGCTCGGCCTGAGTTTCTGAATTTCTCCCTTGACACTTTGCCATTTTTCCACCCTTTTTCTCATTTCATCCAGGGACACAGCGGCTCTCCACAGACTTTGCAGCCGCCCCTGGGCTCCAGGCAGCTCGGCCTGGGTTTCTGAATTTCTCCCTTGACACTTTGCCATTTTTTCACCTTTTTTCTCATTTCATCCAGGGACACAGCGGCTCTCCACAGACTTTGCAGCCGCCCCTGGGCTCCAGGCAGCTCGGCCTGAGTTTCTGAATTTCTCCCTTGACACTTTGCCATTTTTTCACCTTTTTTCTCATTTCATCCAGGGACACAGCGGCTCTCCACAGACTTTGCAGCCGCCCCTGGGCTCCAGGCAGCTCGGCCTGGGTTTCTGAATTTCTCCCTTGACACTTTGCCATTTTTTCACCCTTTTTCTCATTTCATCCAGGGCAACAGCGGCTCTCCACAGACTTTAGAACCGCCCCTGGGCTCCAGGACCTTAGGCATGGGTTTCTGCCTAGCTCCCTTGACACTTTGCCATTTTTCCACCCTTTTTCTCATTTCATCCAGGGCAACAGCGGCTCTCCACACACTTTAGAACCGCCCCTGGGCTCCAGGCAGCTCGGCCTGAGTTTCTGAATTTCTCCCTTGACACTTTGCCATTTTTCCACCTTTTTTCTCATTTCATCCAGGGACACAGCGGCTCTCACAGGCTTTAGAACCGCCCCTGGGCTCCAGGCAGCTCGGCATTGGTTTCTGCCTAGCTCCCTTGACACTTTGCCATTTTTCCACCCTTTTTCTCATTTCATCCAGGGACACAGCGGCTCTCCACAGACTTTGCAGCCGCCCCTGGGCTCCAGGACCCTAGGCATGGGTTTCTGCCTAGCTCCCTTGACACTTTGCCATTTTTTCACCCTTTTTCTCAATTCATCCAGGGACACAGCGGCTCTCCACAGACTTTACAGCCGCCCCTGGGCTCCAGGACCCTAGGCATGGGTTTCTGAATTTCTCCCTTGACACTTTGCCATTTTTTCACCCTTTTTCTCATTTCATCCAGGGACACAGCGGCTCTCCACAGACTTTCCCGCGGCCCCTGGGCTCCAGGACCCTAGGCATGGGTTTCTGAATTTCTCCCTTGACACTTTGCCATTTTTTCACCCTTTTTCTCATTTCATCCAGGGACACAGCGGCACTCCACAGACTTTACAGCCGCCCCTGGGCTCCAGGACCCTAGGCATGGGTTTCTGCCTAGCTCCCTTGACACTTTGCCATTTTTTCACCCTTTTTCTCATTTCATCCAGGGACACAGCGGCTCTCCACAGACTTTACAGCCGCCCCTGGGCTCCAGGACCCTAGGCATGGGTTTCTGAATTTCTCCCTTGACACTTTGCCATTTTTTCACCTTTTTTCTCATTTCATCCAGGGACACAGCGGCTCTCCACAGACTTTCCCGCGGCCCCTTGGCTCCAGGACCCTAGGCATGGGTTTCTGAATTTCTCCCTTGACACTTTGCCATTTTTTCACCTTTTTTCTCATTTCATCCAGGGCAACAGCGGCTCTCCACAGACTTTCCCGCGGCCCCTGGGCTCCAGGACCCTAGGCATGGGTTTCTGCCTAGCTCCCTTGACACTTTGCCATTTTTTCACCCTTTTTCTCATTTCATCCAGGGACACAGCGGCTCTCACAGACT
>NW_026559877.1:60000-65000 GCF_027744805.1 Dunckerocampus dactyliophorus | reverse complement strand
ATTTGACACTTTGTCGTTTTTCCAGACCTTTTTTCACGCATTGGGTACTCCGCCCATTCACTCCCATTCATTTGACACTTTGTCGTTTTTTCAGCACTTTTTTCGCGCATTGGGTACTCCGCCCCATTCACTCCCATTCATTTCACACTTAGAAAAATCATCCGAGCGGCTCTCCACGCATTTTATAGCCGCTTTGGGGCTCCAGCCGCCTCGGCCTTCATTTCTGACTAGGCTCGTGTGGACTTTGTCGTTTTTTCAGCACTTTTTTCGCGCATTGGGTACTCCGCCCCATTCACTCCCATTCATTTCACACTTTGAAAAATCATCCGAGCGGCTCTCCACGCGTTTTATAGCCGCTTTGGGGCTCCAGCCGCCTCGGACTGCATTTCTGACTAGGCTCGTGTGGACTTTGTCGTTTTTTCAGCACTTTTTTTACACATTGGGTACTCTGCCCCATTCACTCCCATTCATTTGACACTTTGAAAAATCATCCGAGCGGCTCTCCACGCGTTTTATAGCCGCTTTGGGGCTCCAGCCGCCTCGGACTGCATTTCTGACTAGGCTCGTGTGGACTTTGTCGTTTTTTCAGCACTTTTTTTACACATTGGGTACTCTGCCCCATTCACTCCCATTCATTTGACACTTTGAAAAATCATCCGAGCGGCTCTCCACGCGTTTTATAGCCGCTTTCAGACTCCTGCCGCCTCGCCTGCACTTCCGCCTCGGTCCGTTAGGATTTAGGCCTTTTTTCAGCACTTTTTCTCCGTTCCTCCGGGGCGACAGCGGCTCTCCACGCATTTTATAGCCGTTTTCAGACTCCTGCCGCCTCGCCTGCACTTCCGCCTCGGTCCGTTAGGATTTAGGCCTTTTTTCAGCACTTTTTCTCCGTTCCTCCGGGGCGACAGCGGCTCTCCACGCATTTTATAGCCGTTTTCAGACTCCTGCCGCCTCGCCTGCACTTCCGCCTCGGTCCGTTAGGATTTAGGCCTTTTTTCAGCACTTTTTCTCCGTTCCTCCGGGGCGACAGCGGCTCTCCACGCATTTTATAGCCGTTTTCAGACTCCTGCCGCCTCGCCTGCACTTCCGCCTCGGTCCGTTAGGATTTAGGCCTTTTTTCAGCACTTTTTCTCCGTTCCTCCGGGGCGACAGCGGCTCTCCACGCATTTTATAGCCGTTTTCAGACTCCTGCCGCCTCGCCTGCACTTCCGCCTCGGTCCGTTAGGATTTAGGCCTTTTTTCAGCACTTTTTCTCCGTTTCTCCGGGGCGACAGCGGCTCTCCACGCATTTTATAGCCGTTTTCAGACTCCTGCCGCCTCGCCTGCACTTCCGCCTAGGTCCGTTAGGATTTAGGCCTTTTTTCAGCACTTTTTCTCCGTTTCTCCGGGGCGACAGCGGCTCTCCACGCTTTTTATAGCGGTTTTCAGACTCCTGCCGCCTCGCCTGCACTTCCGCCTAGGTCCGTTAGGATTTAGGCCTTTTTTCAGCACTTTTTCTCCGTTCCTCCGGGGCGACAGCGGCTCTCCACGCTTTTTATAGCCGCTTTGGGGCTTTAGCCGCCTCGGCCTGCATTTCTGACTAGGCTCGTGTGGACTTTTTCAGCACTTTTTTTGTGCATTGGGTACTCTCGCCCATTGACTCCCATTCATTTGACACTTTGTCATATTTTCAGCACTTTTTTGGCGCATTGGGTACTCTCGCCCATTGACTCCCATTCATTTGACACTTTGTCATATTTTCAGCACTTTTTTGGCGCATTGGGTACTCTCGCCCATTGACTTCAATGCATTTACTGCAACTCCTGCCTGTGTCCGCCAGAGGGCGTCTGGCTTAACAGCGGCTCTCCACGCTATTTCTATCCGCTTTGAGGCTCCAGGCAGCTCGGCCTGGGTTTCTGAATTTCTCCCTTGACACTTTGTTACTTTTTCACCTTTTTTCTCATTTCATCCAGGGACACAGCGGCTCTCCACAGACTTTCCCGCGGCCCCTGGGCTCCAGGACCCTAGGCATGGGTTTCTGCCTAGCTCCCTTGACACTTTGCCATTTTTTCACCTTTTTTCTCATTTCATCCAGGGACACAGCGGCTCTCCACAGACTTTCCCGCGGCCCCTGGGCTCCAGGACCCTAGGCATGGGTTTCTGCCTAGCTCCCTTGACACTTTGCCATTTTTTCACCCTTTTTCTCATTTCATCCAGGGGCACAGCGGCTCTCCACAGACTTTCCCGCGGCCCCTGGGCTCCAGGACCCTAGGCATGGGTTTCTGCCTAGCTCCCTTGACACTTTGCCATTTTTTCACCTTTTTTCTCATTTCATCCAGGGACACAGCGGCTCTCCACAGACTTTCCCGCGGCCCCTGGGCTCCAGGACCCTAGGCATGGGTTTCTGCCTAGCTCCCTTGACACTTTGCCATTTTTTCACCCTTTTTCTCATTTCATCCAGGGCAACAGCGGCTTTCCACAGACTTTGCAGCCGCCCCTGGGCTCCAGGACCCTAGGCATGGGTTTCTGCCTAGCTCCCTTGACACTTTGCCATTTTTTCACCCTTTTTCTCAATTCATCCAGGGACACAGCGGCTCTCCACACACTTTAGAACCGCCCCTGGGCTCCAGGCAGCTCGGCCTGAGTTTCTGAATTTCTCCCTTGACACTTTGCCATTTTTTCACCCTTTTTCTCAATTCATCCAGGGACACAGCGGCTCTCCACACACTTTAGAACCGCCCCTGGGCTCCAGGCAGCTCGGCCTGAGTTTCTGAATTTCTCCCTTGACACTTTGCCATTTTTTCACCCTTTTTCTCATTTCATCCAGGGACACAGCGGCACTCCACAGACTTTACAGCCGCCCCTGGGCTCCAGGCAGCTCGGCATGGGTTTCTGCCTAGCTCCCTTGACACTTTGCCATTTTTCCACCCTTTTTCTCATTTCATCCAGGGACACAGCGGCTCTCCACAGACTTTGCAGCCGCCCCTGGGCTCCAGGACCCTAGGCATGGGTTTCTGCCTAGCTCCCTTGACACTTTGCCATTTTTTCACCCTTTTTCTCAATTCATCCAGGGACACAGCGGCTCTCCACAGACTTTACAGCCGCCCCTGGGCTCCAGGACCCTAGGCATGGGTTTCTGAATTTTTCCGTTGACACTTTGCCATTTTTTCACCCTTTTTCTCATTTCATCCAGGGACACAGCGGCTCTCCACAGACTTTACAGCCGCCCCTGGGCTCCAGGCAGCTCGGCCTGAGTTTCTGAATTTCTCCCTTGACACTTTGCCATTTTTTCACCCTTTTTCTCAATTCATCCAGGGACACAGCGGCTCTCACAGACTTTAGAACCGCCCCTGGGCTCCAGGACGCAAGGCATGGCTTACTCTCGCCCATTGACTTCAATGCATTTACTGCAACTCCTGCCTGTGTCCGCCAGAGGGCGTCTGGCTTAACAGCGGCTCTCCACGCTATTTCTATCCGCTTTGAGGCTCCAGGCAGCTCGGCCTGAGTTTCTGAATTTCTCCCTTGACACTTTGCCATTTTTCCACCTTTTTTCTCATTTCATCCAGGGACACAGCGGCTCTCCACAGACTTTGCAGCCGCCCCTGGGCTCCAGGACCCTAGGCATGGGTTTCTGCCTAGCTCCCTTGACACTTTGCCATTTTTTCACCTTTTTTCTCATTTCATCCAGGGACACAGCGGCTCTCCACAGACTTTGCAGCCGCCCCTGGGCTCCAGGCAGCTCGGCCTGAGTTTCTGAATTTCTCCCTTGACACTTTGCCATTTTTCCACCCTTTTTCTCATTTCATCCAGGGACACAGCGGCTCTCCACAGACTTTGCAGCCGCCCCTGGGCTCCAGGCAGCTCGGCCTGGGTTTCTGAATTTCTCCCTTGACACTTTGCCATTTTTTCACCTTTTTTCTCATTTCATCCAGGGACACAGCGGCTCTCCACAGACTTTGCAGCCGCCCCTGGGCTCCAGGCAGCTCGGCCTGGGTTTCTGAATTTCTCCCTTGACACTTTGCCATTTTTCCACCCTTTTTCTCATTTCATCCAGGGACACAGCGGCTCTCCACAGACTTTGCAGCCGCCCCTGGGCTCCAGGCAGCTCGGCCTGGGTTTCTGAATTTCTCCCTTGACACTTTGTTACTTTTTCACCTTTTTTCTCATTTCATCCAGGGACACAGCGGCTCTCCACAGACTTTCCCGCGGCCCCTGGGCTCCAGGACCCTAGGCATGGGTTTCTGCCTAGCTCCCTTGACACTTTGCCATTTTTTCACCCTTTTTCTCATTTCATCCAGGGCAACAGCGGCTCTCCACAGACTTTGCAGCCGCCCCTGGGCTCCAGGACCCTAGGCATGGGTTTCTGCCTAGCTCCCTTGACACTTTGCCATTTTTTCACCCTTTTTCTCATTTCATCCAGGGACACAGCGGCACTCCACAGACTTTACAGCCGCCCCTGGGCTCCAGGCAGCTCGGCATGGGTTTCTGCCTAGCTCCCTTGACACTTTGCCATTTTTTCACTCTTTTTCTCATTTCATCCAGGGACACAGCGGCTCTCACAGACTTTAGAACCGCCCCTGGGCTCCAGGACGCAAGGCATGGCTTACTCTCGCCCATTGACTTCAATGCATTTACTGCAACTCCTGCCTGTGTCCGCCAGAGGGCGTCTGGCTTAACAGCGGCTCTCCACGCTATTTCTATCCGCTTTGAGGCTCCAGGCAGCTCGGCCTGAGTTTCTGAATTTCTCCCTTGACACTTTGCCATTTTTTCACCTTTTTTCTCATTTCATCCAGGGACACAGCGGCTCTCCACAGACTTTGCAGCCGCCCCTGGGCTCCAGCCAGCTCGGCCTGGGTTTCTGAATTTCTCCCTTGACACTTTGCCATTTTTTCACCTTTTTTCTCATTTCATCCAGGGACACAGCGGCTCTCCACAGACTTTCCCGCGGCCCCTGGGCTCCAGGACCCTAGGCATGGGTTTCTGCCTAGCTCCCTTGACACTTTGCCATTTTTTCACCCTTTTTC
>NW_026559877.1:42500-47500 GCF_027744805.1 Dunckerocampus dactyliophorus | reverse complement strand
TCAAAGTTCCCGTTCCCTTTTGTTTGTGTCACGCTTGGAAATGCTTGAGAGGTGACACTTTGTCAAAATTGCAGCTGGTGTCTCATCATCATCATCACCGCTGCTCATCAGCCTTCCTTGGATGCCTGCCATGCACGCGGCCCAACGGGGCACTCAGATGGGGTGGGCAGCCCGGACCGCCTTGCGCGGCCCAACACGGGCGCCCAGGGGGACGCGGAAACCCGTTTTAGAAAATAACCTCCAGGGGTTTTCCAAGAGCGGCACAGCCCCAGCTCACGTCCGTGTTTCAGTGCGTCAAAAGCGGATTCAAAAGTGTGCTTTTCTCGGTACTTCCCCTGGAGGTCAGTGTTTCTAAAAACTGGGTTTCCGAAATCGTGCTGGAGGTGTTTTGGTCAACCAGGAAAAATGGCATTTACGGGAGAGGGTAAAGTATACCCCCCCCCCCCCTCTCGGCTGATTTACCCTCTCCCGTAAACGCGTTTTTTCCTGGTCGACCAAAACACTCATTGACTCCCATTCATTTGACACTTTGTCATTTTTTCAGCACTTTTTTCGCGCATTGGGTACTCCGCCCATTGACTCCCATTCATTTGACACTTTGTCGTTTTTCCAGACCTTTTTTCACGCATTGGGTACTCCGCCCATTCACTCCCATTCATTTGACACTTTGTCGTTTTTTCAGCACTTTTTTCGCGCATTGGGTACTCCGCCCCATTCACTCCCATTCATTTCACACTTAGAAAAATCATCCGAGCGGCTCTCCACGCATTTTATAGCCGCTTTGGGGCTCCAGCCGCCTCGGCCTTCATTTCTGACTAGGCTCGTGTGGACTTTGTCGTTTTTTCAGCACTTTTTTCGCGCATTGGGTACTCCGCCCCATTCACTCCCATTCATTTCACACTTTGAAAAATCATCCGAGCGGCTCTCCACGCGTTTTATAGCCGCTTTGGGGCTCCAGCCGCCTCGGACTGCATTTCTGACTAGGCTCGTGTGGACTTTGTCGTTTTTTCAGCACTTTTTTTACACATTGGGTACTCTGCCCCATTCACTCCCATTCATTTGACACTTTGAAAAATCATCCGAGCGGCTCTCCACGCGTTTTATAGCCGCTTTGGGGCTCCAGCCGCCTCGGACTGCATTTCTGACTAGGCTCGTGTGGACTTTGTCGTTTTTTCAGCACTTTTTTTACACATTGGGTACTCTGCCCCATTCACTCCCATTCATTTGACACTTTGAAAAATCATCCGAGCGGCTCTCCACGCGTTTTATAGCCGCTTTCAGACTCCTGCCGCCTCGCCTGCACTTCCGCCTCGGTCCGTTAGGATTTAGGCCTTTTTTCAGCACTTTTTCTCCGTTCCTCCGGGGCGACAGCGGCTCTCCACGCATTTTATAGCCGTTTTCAGACTCCTGCCGCCTCGCCTGCACTTCCGCCTCGGTCCGTTAGGATTTAGGCCTTTTTTCAGCACTTTTTCTCCGTTCCTCCGGGGCGACAGCGGCTCTCCACGCATTTTATAGCCGTTTTCAGACTCCTGCCGCCTCGCCTGCACTTCCGCCTCGGTCCGTTAGGATTTAGGCCTTTTTTCAGCACTTTTTCTCCGTTCCTCCGGGGCGACAGCGGCTCTCCACGCATTTTATAGCCGTTTTCAGACTCCTGCCGCCTCGCCTGCACTTCCGCCTCGGTCCGTTAGGATTTAGGCCTTTTTTCAGCACTTTTTCTCCGTTCCTCCGGGGCGACAGCGGCTCTCCACGCATTTTATAGCCGTTTTCAGACTCCTGCCGCCTCGCCTGCACTTCCGCCTCGGTCCGTTAGGATTTAGGCCTTTTTTCAGCACTTTTTCTCCGTTTCTCCGGGGCGACAGCGGCTCTCCACGCATTTTATAGCCGTTTTCAGACTCCTGCCGCCTCGCCTGCACTTCCGCCTAGGTCCGTTAGGATTTAGGCCTTTTTTCAGCACTTTTTCTCCGTTTCTCCGGGGCGACAGCGGCTCTCCACGCTTTTTATAGCGGTTTTCAGACTCCTGCCGCCTCGCCTGCACTTCCGCCTAGGTCCGTTAGGATTTAGGCCTTTTTTCAGCACTTTTTCTCCGTTCCTCCGGGGCGACAGCGGCTCTCCACGCTTTTTATAGCCGCTTTGGGGCTTTAGCCGCCTCGGCCTGCATTTCTGACTAGGCTCGTGTGGACTTTTTCAGCACTTTTTTTGTGCATTGGGTACTCTCGCCCATTGACTCCCATTCATTTGACACTTTGTCATATTTTCAGCACTTTTTTGGCGCATTGGGTACTCTCGCCCATTGACTCCCATTCATTTGACACTTTGTCATATTTTCAGCACTTTTTTGGCGCATTGGGTACTCTCGCCCATTGACTTCAATGCATTTACTGCAACTCCTGCCTGTGTCCGCCAGAGGGCGTCTGGCTTAACAGCGGCTCTCCACGCTATTTCTATCCGCTTTGAGGCTCCAGGCAGCTCGGCCTGGGTTTCTGAATTTCTCCCTTGACACTTTGTTACTTTTTCACCTTTTTTCTCATTTCATCCAGGGACACAGCGGCTCTCCACAGACTTTCCCGCGGCCCCTGGGCTCCAGGACCCTAGGCATGGGTTTCTGCCTAGCTCCCTTGACACTTTGCCATTTTTTCACCTTTTTTCTCATTTCATCCAGGGACACAGCGGCTCTCCACAGACTTTCCCGCGGCCCCTGGGCTCCAGGACCCTAGGCATGGGTTTCTGCCTAGCTCCCTTGACACTTTGCCATTTTTTCACCCTTTTTCTCATTTCATCCAGGGGCACAGCGGCTCTCCACAGACTTTCCCGCGGCCCCTGGGCTCCAGGACCCTAGGCATGGGTTTCTGCCTAGCTCCCTTGACACTTTGCCATTTTTTCACCTTTTTTCTCATTTCATCCAGGGACACAGCGGCTCTCCACAGACTTTCCCGCGGCCCCTGGGCTCCAGGACCCTAGGCATGGGTTTCTGCCTAGCTCCCTTGACACTTTGCCATTTTTTCACCCTTTTTCTCATTTCATCCAGGGCAACAGCGGCTTTCCACAGACTTTGCAGCCGCCCCTGGGCTCCAGGACCCTAGGCATGGGTTTCTGCCTAGCTCCCTTGACACTTTGCCATTTTTTCACCCTTTTTCTCAATTCATCCAGGGACACAGCGGCTCTCCACACACTTTAGAACCGCCCCTGGGCTCCAGGCAGCTCGGCCTGAGTTTCTGAATTTCTCCCTTGACACTTTGCCATTTTTTCACCCTTTTTCTCAATTCATCCAGGGACACAGCGGCTCTCCACACACTTTAGAACCGCCCCTGGGCTCCAGGCAGCTCGGCCTGAGTTTCTGAATTTCTCCCTTGACACTTTGCCATTTTTTCACCCTTTTTCTCATTTCATCCAGGGACACAGCGGCACTCCACAGACTTTACAGCCGCCCCTGGGCTCCAGGCAGCTCGGCATGGGTTTCTGCCTAGCTCCCTTGACACTTTGCCATTTTTCCACCCTTTTTCTCATTTCATCCAGGGACACAGCGGCTCTCCACAGACTTTGCAGCCGCCCCTGGGCTCCAGGACCCTAGGCATGGGTTTCTGCCTAGCTCCCTTGACACTTTGCCATTTTTTCACCCTTTTTCTCAATTCATCCAGGGACACAGCGGCTCTCCACAGACTTTACAGCCGCCCCTGGGCTCCAGGACCCTAGGCATGGGTTTCTGAATTTTTCCGTTGACACTTTGCCATTTTTTCACCCTTTTTCTCATTTCATCCAGGGACACAGCGGCTCTCCACAGACTTTACAGCCGCCCCTGGGCTCCAGGCAGCTCGGCCTGAGTTTCTGAATTTCTCCCTTGACACTTTGCCATTTTTTCACCCTTTTTCTCAATTCATCCAGGGACACAGCGGCTCTCACAGACTTTAGAACCGCCCCTGGGCTCCAGGACGCAAGGCATGGCTTACTCTCGCCCATTGACTTCAATGCATTTACTGCAACTCCTGCCTGTGTCCGCCAGAGGGCGTCTGGCTTAACAGCGGCTCTCCACGCTATTTCTATCCGCTTTGAGGCTCCAGGCAGCTCGGCCTGAGTTTCTGAATTTCTCCCTTGACACTTTGCCATTTTTCCACCTTTTTTCTCATTTCATCCAGGGACACAGCGGCTCTCCACAGACTTTGCAGCCGCCCCTGGGCTCCAGGACCCTAGGCATGGGTTTCTGCCTAGCTCCCTTGACACTTTGCCATTTTTTCACCTTTTTTCTCATTTCATCCAGGGACACAGCGGCTCTCCACAGACTTTGCAGCCGCCCCTGGGCTCCAGGCAGCTCGGCCTGAGTTTCTGAATTTCTCCCTTGACACTTTGCCATTTTTCCACCCTTTTTCTCATTTCATCCAGGGACACAGCGGCTCTCCACAGACTTTGCAGCCGCCCCTGGGCTCCAGGCAGCTCGGCCTGGGTTTCTGAATTTCTCCCTTGACACTTTGCCATTTTTTCACCTTTTTTCTCATTTCATCCAGGGACACAGCGGCTCTCCACAGACTTTGCAGCCGCCCCTGGGCTCCAGGCAGCTCGGCCTGGGTTTCTGAATTTCTCCCTTGACACTTTGCCATTTTTCCACCCTTTTTCTCATTTCATCCAGGGACACAGCGGCTCTCCACAGACTTTGCAGCCGCCCCTGGGCTCCAGGCAGCTCGGCCTGGGTTTCTGAATTTCTCCCTTGACACTTTGTTACTTTTTCACCTTTTTTCTCATTTCATCCAGGGACACAGCGGCTCTCCACAGACTTTCCCGCGGCCCCTGGGCTCCAGGACCCTAGGCATGGGTTTCTGCCTAGCTCCCTTGACACTTTGCCATTTTTTCACCCTTTTTCTCATTTCATCCAGGGCAACAGCGGCTCTCCACAGACTTTGCAGCCGCCCCTGGGCTCCAGGACCCTAGGCATGGGTTTCTGCCTAGCTCCCTTGACACTTTGCCATTTTTTCACCCTTTTTCTCATTTCATCCAGGGACACAGCGGCACTC
>NW_026559877.1:15000-30000 GCF_027744805.1 Dunckerocampus dactyliophorus | reverse complement strand
TGGGGGCTCAGGGGGTTGGGGTGCGTGCGAGCGCGGCCGGGTGGGGGGCAATGGCCCCCCGGGTGGCCGCGCCGGAGGTGTCACTCGCCTCCAGTGAGCACTCGGCTCCTCTCTGTCGGACACCCGGAGGTGAAGCGCGGGCCCTGCTACCGCGCCGGAGGTCCCACTGGCCTCCAATGAGCACACTCGGCTCCTCTTTGTCGGACACCCGGAGGTGAGGCGCGGGCCCCTCTTACCCGCGCCGGAGCCTCAGCTTGCCTTCCAGTGAGCTGGGCTCCTTTTTTATTTTCTTTGGAGTGGGCCACCCGGAGGTGGAGAGCGACCCGCAGACGAAGCACGGCCAGGGGCCGCCGGATGCCGCCCATGGCGGGCGCTCCCACTCCTCTGACACCTGCGAAGCAGCAAAGTGCTCCTTTTCGATTCCTTCCGCCACCCGGAGGTGGAGCGCGGACCCAGCCACCGCGCCGGAGCGAGCAGCAGCCTCGCTCCGAGTGTGCGCCCGCAGACGAAGCACGGCCAGAGGCCGCCGGATGCCGCCCATGGCGGGCGCACACACTTTTCTGACACCTACGAAGCACCCAAGTGCTGCTTTTTGGGATTCGCCACCCGGAGGTGGAGCGCGGACAAAGCCACCGCGCCTAGTGTGCACCCGCAGACGAAGCACGGCCAGAGGCCGCCGGATGCCGCCCATGGCGGGCGCACACACTCTTCTGACACCTTCGTAGCACCAAAGTGCTGCTTTTTGGGATTCGCCACCCGGAGGTGGAGCGCGGACAAAGCTACCGCGCCGGAGCGAGCAGGAGCCTCGCTCCGAGTGTGCACCCGCAGACGAAGCACGGCCAGAGGCCGCCGGATGCCGCCCATGGCGAGCGCACACACTTTGCGGACACCTCGGATTGGCCACCCGGAGGTGGAGAGCGACCCGCAGACGAAGCACGGCCAGGGGCCGCCGGATGCCGCCCATGGCGGGCGCTCTCGCTCCTCGGACAGCTCCATCGGCGCAGCATGGCGCTCGCGGTCGTCATTACCCGCTGGCGAGGCGCGGCCAGGGCCGCCAGGCGTCGCCTATCGCGTGCGCAAACTCCCAGCAAGCACCAACGTGCTCCTTTGGATGTTGTCATCCGGAGGTGATAGCGCGGCCCGGGCCGCCTGACGCGGCCCATCGCGGGCGCTCCTCGTCGGACACCTGCGTCACACAGCCTGGGTGCCAGCTGTGGAGTGACACTTGGAGAAAAAGAAGCACAAGTCACTCATATCAAAGTTCCCGTTCCCTTTTGTTTGTGTCACGCTTGGAAATGCTTGAGAGGTGACACTTTGTCAAAATTGCAGCTGGTGTCTCATCATCATCATCACCGCTGCTCATCAGCCTTCCTTGGATGCCTGCCATGCACGCGGCCCAACGGGGCACTCAGATGGGGTGGGCAGCCCGGACCGCCTTGCGCGGCCCAACACGGGCGCCCAGGGGGACGCGGAAACCCGTTTTAGAAAATAACCTCCAGGGGTTTTCCAAGAGCGGCACAGCCCCAGCTCACGTCCGTGTTTCAGTGCGTCAAAAGCGGATTCAAAAGTGTGCTTTTCTCGGTACTTCCCCTGGAGGTCAGTGTTTCTAAAAACTGGGTTTCCGAAATCGTGCTGGAGGTGTTTTGGTCAACCAGGAAAAATGGCATTTACGGGAGAGGGTAAAGTATACCCCCCCCCCCCCTCTCGGCTGATTTACCCTCTCCCGTAAACGCGTTTTTTCCTGGTCGACCAAAACACTCATTGACTCCCATTCATTTGACACTTTGTCATTTTTTCAGCACTTTTTTCGCGCATTGGGTACTCCGCCCATTGACTCCCATTCATTTGACACTTTGTCGTTTTTCCAGACCTTTTTTCACGCATTGGGTACTCCGCCCATTCACTCCCATTCATTTGACACTTTGTCGTTTTTTCAGCACTTTTTTCGCGCATTGGGTACTCCGCCCCATTCACTCCCATTCATTTCACACTTAGAAAAATCATCCGAGCGGCTCTCCACGCATTTTATAGCCGCTTTGGGGCTCCAGCCGCCTCGGCCTTCATTTCTGACTAGGCTCGTGTGGACTTTGTCGTTTTTTCAGCACTTTTTTCGCGCATTGGGTACTCCGCCCCATTCACTCCCATTCATTTCACACTTAGAAAAATCATCCGAGCGGCTCTCCACGCGTTTTATAGCCGCTTTGGGGCTCCAGCCGCCTCGGCCTTCATTTCTGACTAGGCTCGTGTGGACTTTGTCGTTTTTTCAGCACTTTTTTTACACATTGGGTACTCTGCCCCATTCACTCCCATTCATTTGACACTTTGAAAAATCATCCGAGCGGCTCTCCACGCGTTTTATAGCCGCTTTGGGGCTCCAGCCGCCTCGGACTGCATTTCTGACTAGGCTCGTGTGGACTTTGTCGTTTTTTCAGCACTTTTTTTACACATTGGGTACTCTGCCCCATTCACTCCCATTCATTTGACACTTTGAAAAATCATCCGAGCGGCTCTCCACGCGTTTTATAGCCGCTTTCAGACTCCTGCCGCCTCGCCTGCACTTCCGCCTCGGTCCGTTAGGATTTAGGCCTTTTTTCAGCACTTTTTCTCCGTTCCTCCGGGGCGACAGCGGCTCTCCACGCATTTTATAGCCGTTTTCAGACTCCTGCCGCCTCGCCTGCACTTCCGCCTCGGTCCGTTAGGATTTAGGCCTTTTTTCAGCACTTTTTCTCCGTTCCTCCGGGGCGACAGCGGCTCTCCACGCATTTTATAGCCGTTTTCAGACTCCTGCCGCCTCGCCTGCACTTCCGCCTCGGTCCGTTAGGATTTAGGCCTTTTTTCAGCACTTTTTCTCCGTTCCTCCGGGGCGACAGCGGCTCTCCACGCATTTTATAGCCGTTTTCAGACTCCTGCCGCCTCGCCTGCACTTCCGCCTCGGTCCGTTAGGATTTAGGCCTTTTTTCAGCACTTTTTCTCCGTTCCTCCGGGGCGACAGCGGCTCTCCACGCATTTTATAGCCGTTTTCAGACTCCTGCCGCCTCGCCTGCACTTCCGCCTCGGTCCGTTAGGATTTAGGCCTTTTTTCAGCACTTTTTCTCCGTTTCTCCGGGGCGACAGCGGCTCTCCACGCATTTTATAGCCGTTTTCAGACTCCTGCCGCCTCGCCTGCACTTCCGCCTAGGTCCGTTAGGATTTAGGCCTTTTTTCAGCACTTTTTCTCCGTTTCTCCGGGGCGACAGCGGCTCTCCACGCTTTTTATAGCGGTTTTCAGACTCCTGCCGCCTCGCCTGCACTTCCGCCTAGGTCCGTTAGGATTTAGGCCTTTTTTCAGCACTTTTTCTCCGTTCCTCCGGGGCGACAGCGGCTCTCCACGCTTTTTATAGCCGCTTTGGGGCTTTAGCCGCCTCGGCCTGCATTTCTGACTAGGCTCGTGTGGACTTTTTCAGCACTTTTTTTGTGCATTGGGTACTCTCGCCCATTGACTCCCATTCATTTGACACTTTGTCATATTTTCAGCACTTTTTTGGCGCATTGGGTACTCTCGCCCATTGACTCCCATTCATTTGACACTTTGTCATATTTTCAGCACTTTTTTGGCGCATTGGGTACTCTCGCCCATTGACTTCAATGCATTTACTGCAACTCCTGCCTGTGTCCGCCAGAGGGCGTCTGGCTTAACAGCGGCTCTCCACGCTATTTCTATCCGCTTTGAGGCTCCAGGCAGCTCGGCCTGGGTTTCTGAATTTCTCCCTTGACACTTTGTTACTTTTTCACCTTTTTTCTCATTTCATCCAGGGACACAGCGGCTCTCCACAGACTTTCCCGCGGCCCCTGGGCTCCAGGACCCTAGGCATGGGTTTCTGCCTAGCTCCCTTGACACTTTGCCATTTTTTCACCTTTTTTCTCATTTCATCCAGGGACACAGCGGCTCTCCACAGACTTTCCCGCGGCCCCTGGGCTCCAGGACCCTAGGCATGGGTTTCTGCCTAGCTCCCTTGACACTTTGCCATTTTTTCACCCTTTTTCTCATTTCATCCAGGGGCACAGCGGCTCTCCACAGACTTTCCCGCGGCCCCTGGGCTCCAGGACCCTAGGCATGGGTTTCTGCCTAGCTCCCTTGACACTTTGCCATTTTTTCACCTTTTTTCTCATTTCATCCAGGGACACAGCGGCTCTCCACAGACTTTCCCGCGGCCCCTGGGCTCCAGGACCCTAGGCATGGGTTTCTGCCTAGCTCCCTTGACACTTTGCCATTTTTTCACCCTTTTTCTCATTTCATCCAGGGCAACAGCGGCTTTCCACAGACTTTGCAGCCGCCCCTGGGCTCCAGGACCCTAGGCATGGGTTTCTGCCTAGCTCCCTTGACACTTTGCCATTTTTTCACCCTTTTTCTCAATTCATCCAGGGACACAGCGGCTCTCCACACACTTTAGAACCGCCCCTGGGCTCCAGGCAGCTCGGCCTGAGTTTCTGAATTTCTCCCTTGACACTTTGCCATTTTTTCACCCTTTTTCTCAATTCATCCAGGGACACAGCGGCTCTCCACACACTTTAGAACCGCCCCTGGGCTCCAGGCAGCTCGGCCTGAGTTTCTGAATTTCTCCCTTGACACTTTGCCATTTTTTCACCCTTTTTCTCATTTCATCCAGGGACACAGCGGCACTCCACAGACTTTACAGCCGCCCCTGGGCTCCAGGCAGCTCGGCATGGGTTTCTGCCTAGCTCCCTTGACACTTTGCCATTTTTCCACCCTTTTTCTCATTTCATCCAGGGACACAGCGGCTCTCCACAGACTTTGCAGCCGCCCCTGGGCTCCAGGACCCTAGGCATGGGTTTCTGCCTAGCTCCCTTGACACTTTGCCATTTTTTCACCCTTTTTCTCAATTCATCCAGGGACACAGCGGCTCTCCACAGACTTTACAGCCGCCCCTGGGCTCCAGGACCCTAGGCATGGGTTTCTGAATTTTTCCGTTGACACTTTGCCATTTTTTCACCCTTTTTCTCATTTCATCCAGGGACACAGCGGCTCTCCACAGACTTTACAGCCGCCCCTGGGCTCCAGGCAGCTCGGCCTGAGTTTCTGAATTTCTCCCTTGACACTTTGCCATTTTTTCACCCTTTTTCTCAATTCATCCAGGGACACAGCGGCTCTCACAGACTTTAGAACCGCCCCTGGGCTCCAGGACGCAAGGCATGGCTTACTCTCGCCCATTGACTTCAATGCATTTACTGCAACTCCTGCCTGTGTCCGCCAGAGGGCGTCTGGCTTAACAGCGGCTCTCCACGCTATTTCTATCCGCTTTGAGGCTCCAGGCAGCTCGGCCTGAGTTTCTGAATTTCTCCCTTGACACTTTGCCATTTTTCCACCTTTTTTCTCATTTCATCCAGGGACACAGCGGCTCTCCACAGACTTTGCAGCCGCCCCTGGGCTCCAGGACCCTAGGCATGGGTTTCTGCCTAGCTCCCTTGACACTTTGCCATTTTTTCACCTTTTTTCTCATTTCATCCAGGGACACAGCGGCTCTCCACAGACTTTGCAGCCGCCCCTGGGCTCCAGGCAGCTCGGCCTGAGTTTCTGAATTTCTCCCTTGACACTTTGCCATTTTTCCACCCTTTTTCTCATTTCATCCAGGGACACAGCGGCTCTCCACAGACTTTGCAGCCGCCCCTGGGCTCCAGGCAGCTCGGCCTGGGTTTCTGAATTTCTCCCTTGACACTTTGCCATTTTTTCACCTTTTTTCTCATTTCATCCAGGGACACAGCGGCTCTCCACAGACTTTGCAGCCGCCCCTGGGCTCCAGGCAGCTCGGCCTGGGTTTCTGAATTTCTCCCTTGACACTTTGCCATTTTTCCACCCTTTTTCTCATTTCATCCAGGGACACAGCGGCTCTCCACAGACTTTGCAGCCGCCCCTGGGCTCCAGGCAGCTCGGCCTGGGTTTCTGAATTTCTCCCTTGACACTTTGTTACTTTTTCACCTTTTTTCTCATTTCATCCAGGGACACAGCGGCTCTCCACAGACTTTCCCGCGGCCCCTGGGCTCCAGGACCCTAGGCATGGGTTTCTGCCTAGCTCCCTTGACACTTTGCCATTTTTTCACCCTTTTTCTCATTTCATCCAGGGCAACAGCGGCTCTCCACAGACTTTGCAGCCGCCCCTGGGCTCCAGGACCCTAGGCATGGGTTTCTGCCTAGCTCCCTTGACACTTTGCCATTTTTTCACCCTTTTTCTCATTTCATCCAGGGACACAGCGGCACTCCACAGACTTTACAGCCGCCCCTGGGCTCCAGGCAGCTCGGCATGGGTTTCTGCCTAGCTCCCTTGACACTTTGCCATTTTTTCACTCTTTTTCTCATTTCATCCAGGGACACAGCGGCTCTCACAGACTTTAGAACCGCCCCTGGGCTCCAGGACGCAAGGCATGGCTTACTCTCGCCCATTGACTTCAATGCATTTACTGCAACTCCTGCCTGTGTCCGCCAGAGGGCGTCTGGCTTAACAGCGGCTCTCCACGCTATTTCTATCCGCTTTGAGGCTCCAGGCAGCTCGGCCTGAGTTTCTGAATTTCTCCCTTGACACTTTGCCATTTTTTCACCTTTTTTCTCATTTCATCCAGGGACACAGCGGCTCTCCACAGACTTTGCAGCCGCCCCTGGGCTCCAGCCAGCTCGGCCTGGGTTTCTGAATTTCTCCCTTGACACTTTGCCATTTTTTCACCTTTTTTCTCATTTCATCCAGGGACACAGCGGCTCTCCACAGACTTTCCCGCGGCCCCTGGGCTCCAGGACCCTAGGCATGGGTTTCTGCCTAGCTCCCTTGACACTTTGCCATTTTTTCACCCTTTTTCTCATTTCATCCAGGGCAACAGCGGCTCTCCACAGACTTTGCAGCCGCCCCTGGGCTCCAGGACCCTAGGCATGGGTTTCTGCCTAGCTCCCTTGACACTTTGCCATTTTTTCACCCTTTTTCTCATTTCATCCAGGGACACAGCGGCTCTCCACAGACTTTGCAGCCGCCCCTGGGCTCCAGCCAGCTCGGCCTGAGTTTCTGAATTTCTCCCTTGACACTTTGCCATTTTTTCACCCTTTTTCTCATTTCATCCAGGGACACAGCGGCACTCCACAGACTTTGCAGCCGCCCCTGGGCTCCAGGCAGCTCGGCCTTAGATCCCGCCTCGCTCCGTTGACACTTTGCCATTTTTCCACCCTTTTTCTCATTTCATCCAGGGACACAGCGGCACTCCACAGACTTTACAGCCGCCCCTGGGCTCCAGGACCCTAGGCATGGGTTTCTGAATTTCTCCCTTGACACTTTGCCATTTTTTCACCTTTTTTCTCATTTCATCCAGGGCAACAGCGGCTCTCACAGACTTTAGAACCGCCCCTGGGCTCCAGGACCCTAGGCATGGGTTTCTGCCTAGCTCCCTTGACACTTTGCCATTTTTTCACCTTTTTTCTCATTTCATCCAGGGACACAGCGGCTCTCCACAGACTTTGCAGCCGCCCCTGGGCTCCAGCCAGCTCGGCCTGAGTTTCTGAATTTCTCCCTTGACACTTTGCCATTTTTTCACCTTTTTTCTCATTTCATCCAGGGACACAGCGGCTCTCCACAGACTTTCCCGCGGCCCCTGGGCTCCAGGCAGCTCGGCCTGGGTTTCTGAATTTCTCCCTTGACACTTTGCCATTTTTTCACCTTTTTTTCTCATTTCATCCAGGGACACAGCGGCACTCCACAGACTTTCCCGCGGCCCCTGGGCTCCAGGACCCTAGGCATGGGTTTCTGCCTAGCTCCCTTGACACTTTGCCATTTTTTCACCCTTTTTCTCAATTCATCCAGGGACACAGCGGCTCTCCACACACTTTAGAACCGCCCCTGGGCTCCAGGCAGCTCGGCCTGAGTTTCTGAATTTCTCCCTTGACACTTTGCCATTTTTTCACCCTTTTTCTCAATTCATCCAGGGACACAGCGGCTCTCCACAGACTTTCCCGCGGCCCCTGGGCTCCAGGACCCTAGGCATGGGTTTCTGCCTAGCTCCCTTGACACTTTGCCATTTTTTCACCTTTTTTCTCATTTCATCCAGGGACACAGCGGCTCTCCACAGACTTTCCCGCGGCCCCTTGGCTCCAGGACCCTAGGCATGGGTTTCTGAATTTCTCCCTTGACACTTTGCCATTTTTTCACCTTTTTTCTCATTTCATCCAGGGCAACAGCGGCTCTCCACAGACTTTCCCGCGGCCCCTGGGCTCCAGGACCCTAGGCATGGGTTTCTGAATTTCTCCCTTGACACTTTGCCATTTTTTCACCCTTTTTCTCATTTCATCCAGGGACACAGCGGCACTCCACAGACTTTACAGCCGCCCCTGGGCTCCAGGACCCTAGGCATGGGTTTCTGCCTAGCTCCCTTGACACTTTGCCATTTTTTCACCCTTTTTCTCATTTCATCCAGGGACACAGCGGCTCTCCACAGACTTTACAGCCGCCCCTGGGCTCCAGGACCCTAGGCATGGGTTTCTGAATTTCTCCCTTGACACTTTGCCATTTTTTCACCTTTTTTCTCATTTCATCCAGGGACACAGCGGCTCTCCACAGACTTTCCCGCGGCCCCTTGGCTCCAGGACCCTAGGCATGGGTTTCTGAATTTCTCCCTTGACACTTTGCCATTTTTTCACCTTTTTTTCTCATTTCATCCAGGGACACAGCGGCACTCCACAGACTTTCCCGCGGCCCCTGGGCTCCAGGACCCTAGGCATGGGTTTCTGCCTAGCTCCCTTGACACTTTGCCATTTTTTCACCCTTTTTCTCATTTCATCCAGGGACACAGCGGCTCTCCACAGACTTTACAGCCGCCCCTGGGCTCCAGGACCCTAGGCATGGGTTTCTGAATTTCTCCCTTGACACTTTGCCATTTTTTCACCTTTTTTCTCATTTCATCCAGGGACACAGCGGCTCTCCACAGACTTTCCCGCGGCCCCTTGGCTCCAGGACCCTAGGCATGGGTTTCTGAATTTCTCCCTTGACACTTTGC
Organism: Dunckerocampus dactyliophorus; assembly: GCF_027744805.1. Lineage (NCBI taxonomy): Eukaryota > Metazoa > Chordata > Actinopteri > Syngnathiformes > Syngnathidae > Dunckerocampus > Dunckerocampus dactyliophorus. Next base: position 20,979 of record NW_026559877.1, on the reverse strand, counting down.
CATTTTTTCACCTTTTTTCTCATTTCATCCAGGGCAACAGCGGCTCTCCACAGACTTTCCCGCGGCCCCTGGGCTCCAGGACCCTAGGCATGGGTTTCTGCCTAGCTCCCTTGACACTTTGCCATTTTTTCACCCTTTTTCTCATTTCATCCAGGGACACAGCGGCTCTCACAGACTTTAGAACCGCCCCTGGGCTCCAGGACGCAAGGCATGGCTTACTCTCGCCCATTGACTTCAATGCATTTACTGCAACTCCTGCCTGTGTCCGCCAGAGGGCGTCTGGCTTAACAGCGGCTCTCCACGCTATTTCTATCCGCTTTGAGGCTCCAGGCAGCTCGGCCTGAGTTTCTGAATTTCTCCCTTGACACTTTGCCATTTTTTCACCTTTTTTCTCATTTCATCCAGGGACACAGCGGCTCTCCACAGACTTTGCAGCCGCCCCTGGGCTCCAGGCAGCTCGGCCTGGGTTTCTGAATTTCTCCCTTGACACTTTGCCATTTTTTCACCCATTTTCTCATTTCATCCAGGGACACAGCGGCACTCCACAGACTTTACAGCCGCCCCTGGGCTCCAGGCAGCTCGGCATGGGTTTCTGCCTAGCTCCCTTGACACTTTGCCATTTTTCCACCCTTTTTCTCATTTCATCCAGGGACACAGCGGCTCTCACAGACTTTAGAACCGCCCCTGGGCTCCAGGCAGCTCGGCCTGAGTTTCTGAATTTCTCCCTTGACACTTTGCCATTTTTTCACCCTTTTTCTCATTTCATCCAGGGACACAGCGGCTCTCCACAGACTTTGCAGCCGCCCCTGGGCTCCAGGCAGCTCGGCCTGAGTTTCTGAATTTCTCCCTTGACACTTTGCCATTTTTTCACCCTTTTTCTCATTTCATCCAGGGACACAGCGGCACTCCACAGACTTTGCAGCCGCCCCTGGGCTCCAGGCAGCTCGGCCTGGGTTTCTGAATTTCTCCCTTGACACTTTGCCATTTTTTCACCTTTTTTTCTCATTTCATCCAGGGACACAGCCGCTCTCCACAGACTTTGCAGCCGCCCCTGGGCTCCAGGACCCTAGGCATGGGTTTCTGCCTAGCTCCCTTGACACTTTGCCATTTTTTCACCCTTTTTCTCATTTCATCCAGGGACACAGCGGCTCTCACAGACTTTAGAACCGCCCCTGGGCTCCAGGACGCAAGGCATGGGTTACTCTCGCCCATTGACTTCAATGCATTTACTGCAACTCCTGCCTGTGTCCGCCAGAGGGCGTCTGGCTTAACAGCGGCTCTCCACGCTATTTCTATCCGCTTTGAGGCTCCAGGCAGCTCGGCCTGGGTTTCTGAATTTCTCCCTTGACACTTTGTTACTTTTTCACCTTTTTTCTCATTTCATCCAGGGACACAGCGGCTCTCCACAGACTTTCCCGCGGCCCCTGGGCTCCAGGACCCTAGGCACGGGTTTCTGAATTTTTCCCTTGACACTTTGCCATTTTTTCACCCTTTTTCTCAATTCATCCAGGGACACAGCGGCTCTCACAGACTTTAGAACCGCCCCTGGGCTCCAGGACCCTAGGCATGGGTTTCTGCCTAGCTCCCTTGACACTTTGCCATTTTTTCACCTTTTTTCTCATTTCATCCAGGGACACAGCGGCTCTCCACAGACTTTCCCGCGGCCCCTGGGCTCCAGGCAGCTCGGCCTGAGTTTCTGAATTTCTCCCTTGACACTTTGCCATTTTTCCACCCTTTTTCTCATTTCATCCAGGGACACAGCGGCTCTCCACAGACTTTCCCGCGGCCCCTGGGCTCCAGGACCCTAGGCACGGGTTTCTGAATTTTTCCCTTGACACTTTGCCATTTTTCCACCCTTTTTCTCATTTCATCCAGGGACACAGCGGCACTCCACAGACTTTCCCGCGGCCCCTGGGCTCCAGGACCCTAGGCATGGGTTTCTGCCTAGCTCCCTTGACACTTTGCCATTTTTTCACCTTTTTTCTCATTTCATCCAGGGACACAGCGGCTCTCCACAGACTTTCCCGCGGCCCCTGGGCTCCAGGACCCTAGGCATGGGTTTCTGCCTAGCTCCCTTGACACTTTGCCATTTTTTCACCTTTTTTCTCATTTCATCCAGGGACACAGCGGCTCTCCACAGACTTTGCAGCCGCCCCCGGGCTCCAGGCAGCTCGGCCTGGGTTTCTGAATTTCTCCCTTGACACTTTGCCATTTTTTCACCTTTTTTTCTCATTTCATCCAGGGACACAGCGGCTCTCCACAGACTTTGCAGCCGCCCCCGGGCTCCAGGCAGCTCGGCCTGGGTTTCTGAATTTCTCCCTTGACACTTTGCCATTTTTCCACCCTTTTTCTCATTTCATCCAGGGACACAGCGGCACTCCACAGACTTTGCAGCCGCCCCTGGGCTCCAGGCAGCTCGGCCTGAGTTTCTGAATTTCTCCCTTGACACTTTGCCATTTTTTCACCCTTTTTCTCATTTCATCCAGGGACACAGCGGCACTCCACAGACTTTACAGCCGCCCCTGGTCTCCAGGCAGCTCGGCCTTAGATCCCGCCTCGCTCCGTTGACACTTTGCCATTTTTTCACCTTTTTTCTCATTTCATCCAGGGACACAGCGGCTCTCCACAGACTTTGCAGCCGCCCCTGGGCTCCAGGCAGCTCGGCCTGGGTTTCTGAATTTCTCCCTTGACACTTTGCCATTTTTCCACCCTTTTTCTCATTTCATCCAGGGACACAGCGGCACTCCACAGACTTTCCCGCGGCCCCTGGGCTCCAGGACCCTAGGCATGGGTTTCTGCCTAGCTCCCTTGACACTTTGCCATTTTTTCACCCTTTTTCTCAATTCATCCAGGGACACAGCGGCTCTCACAGACTTTAGAACCGCCCCTGGGCTCCAGGACCCTAGGCATGGGTTTCTGAATTTTTCCCTTGACACTTTGCCATTTTTTCACCCTTTTTCTCATTTCATCCAGGGACACAGCGGCTCTCCACAGACTTTCCCGCGGCCCCTGGGCTCCAGGACCCTAGGCATGGGTTTCTGCCTAGCTCCCTTGACACTTTGCCATTTTTTCACCTTTTTTCTCATTTCATCCAGGGACACAGCGGCACTCCACAGACTTTGCAGCCGCCCCTGGGCTCCAGGCAGCTCGGCCTGAGTTTCTGAATTTCTCCCTTGACACTTTGCCATTTTTTCACCCTTTTTCTCATTTCATCCAGGGACACAGCGGCACTCCACAGACTTTACAGCCGCCCCTGGGCTCCAGGCAGCTCGGCCTTAGATCCCGCCTCGCTCCGTTGACACTTTGCCATTTTTTCACCTTTTTTCTCATTTCATCCAGGGACACAGCGGCTCTCCACAGACTTTGCAGCCGCCCCTGGGCTCCAGGCAGCTCGGCCTGGGTTTCTGAATTTCTCCCTTGACACTTTGCCATTTTTCCACCCTTTTTCTCATTTCATCCAGGGACACAGCGGCACTCCACAGACTTTCCCGCGGCCCCTGGGCTCCAGGACCCTAGGCATGGGTTTCTGCCTAGCTCCCTTGACACTTTGCCATTTTTTCACCCTTTTTCTCAATTCATCCAGGGACACAGCGGCTCTCACAGACTTTAGAACCGCCCCTGGGCTCCAGGACCCTAGGCATGGGTTTCTGCCTAGCTCCCTTGACACTTTGCCATTTTTTCACCTTTTTTCTCATTTCATCCAGGGACACAGCGGCTCTCCACAGACTTTCCCGCGGCCCCTGGGCTCCAGGCAGCTCGGCCTGAGTTTCTGAATTTCTCCCTTGACACTTTGCCATTTTTTCACCTTTTTTCTCATTTCATCCAGGGACACAGCGGCTCTCCACAGACTTTGCAGCCGCCCCTGGGCTCCAGCCAGCTCGGCCTGAGTTTCTGAATTTCTCCCTTGACACTTTGCCATTTTTTCACCCTTTTTCTCATTTCATCCAGGGACACAGCGGCTCTCACAGACTTTAGAACCGCCCCTGGGCTCCAGGACCCTAGGCATGGGTTTCTGCCTAGCTCCCTTGACACTTTGCCATTTTTTCACCTTTTTTCTCATTTCATCCAGGGACACAGCGGCTCTCCACAGACTTTGCAGCCGCCCCTGGGCTCCAGCCAGCTCGGCCTGAGTTTCTGAATTTCTCCCTTGACACTTTGCCATTTTTTCACCCTTTTTCTCATTTCATCCAGGGACACAGCGGCACTCCACAGACTTTGCAGCCGCCCCTGGGCTCCAGGCAGCTCGGCCTGAGTTTCTGAATTTCTCCCTTGACACTTTGCCATTTTTTCACCCTTTTTCTCATTTCATCCAGGGACACAGCGGCACTCCACAGACTTTACAGCCGCCCCTGGGCTCCAGGCAGCTCGGCATGGGTTTCTGCCTAGCTCCCTTGACACTTTGCCATTTTTTCACCCTTTTTCTCATTTCATCCAGGGACACAGCGGCTCTCACAGACTTTAGAACCGCCCCTGGGCTCCAGGACGCAAGGCATGGGTTACTCTCGCCCATTGACTTCAATGCATTTACTGCAACTCCTGCCTGTGTCCGCCAGAGGGCGTCTGGCTTAACAGCGGCTCTCCACGCTATTTCTATCCGCTTTGAGGCTCCAGGCAGCTCGGCCTGGGTTTCTGAATTTCTCCCTTGACACTTTGTTACTTTTTCACCTTTTTTCTCATTTCATCCAGGGACACAGCGGCTCTCCACAGACTTTCCCGCGGCCCCTGGGCTCCAGGACCCTAGGCACGGGTTTCTGAATTTTTCCCTTGACACTTTGCCATTTTTTCACCCTTTTTCTCATTTCATCCAGGGCAACAGCGGCTCTCCACAGACTTTGCAGCCGCCCCCGGGCTCCAGGCAGCTCGGCCTGAGTTTCTGAATTTCTCCCTTGACACTTTGCCATTTTTTCACCTTTTTTCTCATTTCATCCAGGGACACAGCGGCTCTCCACAGACTTTGCAGCCGCCCCTGGGCTCCAGGCAGCTCGGCCTGAGTTTCTGAATTTCTCCCTTGACACTTTGCCATTTTTCCACCCTTTTTCTCATTTCATCCAGGGACACAGCGGCTCTCCACAGACTTTGCAGCCGCCCCTGGGCTCCAGGCAGCTCGGCCTGGGTTTCTGAATTTCTCCCTTGACACTTTGCCATTTTTTCACCTTTTTTCTCATTTCATCCAGGGACACAGCGGCTCTCCACAGACTTTGCAGCCGCCCCTGGGCTCCAGGCAGCTCGGCCTGAGTTTCTGAATTTCTCCCTTGACACTTTGCCATTTTTTCACCTTTTTTCTCATTTCATCCAGGGACACAGCGGCTCTCCACAGACTTTGCAGCCGCCCCTGGGCTCCAGGCAGCTCGGCCTGGGTTTCTGAATTTCTCCCTTGACACTTTGCCATTTTTTCACCCTTTTTCTCATTTCATCCAGGGCAACAGCGGCTCTCCACAGACTTTAGAACCGCCCCTGGGCTCCAGGACCTTAGGCATGGGTTTCTGCCTAGCTCCCTTGACACTTTGCCATTTTTCCACCCTTTTTCTCATTTCATCCAGGGACACAGCGGCTCTCCACAGACTTTGCAGCCGCCCCTGGGCTCCAGGACCCTAGGCATGGGTTTCTGCCTAGCTCCCTTGACACTTTGCCATTTTTTCACCCTTTTTCTCAATTCATCCAGGGACACAGCGGCTCTCCACAGACTTTACAGCCGCCCCTGGGCTCCAGGACCCTAGGCATGGGTTTCTGAATTTCTCCCTTGACACTTTGCCATTTTTTCACCCTTTTTCTCATTTCATCCAGGGACACAGCGGCTCTCCACAGACTTTCCCGCGGCCCCTGGGCTCCAGGACCCTAGGCATGGGTTTCTGAATTTCTCCCTTGACACTTTGCCATTTTTTCACCCTTTTTCTCATTTCATCCAGGGACACAGCGGCACTCCACAGACTTTACAGCCGCCCCTGGGCTCCAGGACCCTAGGCATGGGTTTCTGCCTAG
>NW_026559877.1:0-2500 GCF_027744805.1 Dunckerocampus dactyliophorus | reverse complement strand
CACTCAGATGGGGTGGGCAGCCCGGACCGCCTTGCGCGGCCCAACACGGGCGCCCAGGGGGACGCGGAAACCCGTTTTAGAAAATAACCTCCAGGGGTTTTCCAAGAGCGGCACAGCCCCAGCTCACGTCCGTGTTTCAGTGCGTCAAAAGCGGATTCAAAAGTGTGCTTTTCTCGGTACTTCCCCTGGAGGTCAGTGTTTCTAAAAACTGGGTTTCCGAAATCGTGCTGGAGGTGTTTTGGTCAACCAGGAAAAATGGCATTTACGGGAGAGGGTAAAGTATACCCCCCCCCCCCCTCTCGGCTGATTTACCCTCTCCCGTAAACGCGTTTTTTCCTGGTCGACCAAAACACTCATTGACTCCCATTCATTTGACACTTTGTCATTTTTTCAGCACTTTTTTCGCGCATTGGGTACTCCGCCCATTGACTCCCATTCATTTGACACTTTGTCGTTTTTCCAGACCTTTTTTCACGCATTGGGTACTCCGCCCATTCACTCCCATTCATTTGACACTTTGTCGTTTTTTCAGCACTTTTTTCGCGCATTGGGTACTCCGCCCCATTCACTCCCATTCATTTCACACTTAGAAAAATCATCCGAGCGGCTCTCCACGCATTTTATAGCCGCTTTGGGGCTCCAGCCGCCTCGGCCTTCATTTCTGACTAGGCTCGTGTGGACTTTGTCGTTTTTTCAGCACTTTTTTCGCGCATTGGGTACTCCGCCCCATTCACTCCCATTCATTTCACACTTAGAAAAATCATCCGAGCGGCTCTCCACGCATTTTATAGCCGCTTTGGGGCTCCAGCCGCCTCGGCCTTCATTTCTGACTAGGCTCGTGTGGACTTTGTCGTTTTTTCAGCACTTTTTTCGCGCATTGGGTACTCCGCCCCATTCACTCCCATTCATTTCACACTTAGAAAAATCATCCGAGCGGCTCTCCACGCATTTTATAGCCGCTTTGGGGCTCCAGCCGCCTCGGCCTTCATTTCTGACTAGGCTCGTGTGGACTTTGTCGTTTTTTCAGCACTTTTTTCGCGCATTGGGTACTCCGCCCCATTCACTCCCATTCATTTGACACTTTGAAAAATCATCCGAGCGGCTCTCCACGCATTTTATAGCCGCTTTGGGGCTCCAGCCGCCTCGGACTGCATTTCTGACTAGGCTCGTGTGGACTTTGTCGTTTTTTCAGCACTTTTTTTACACATTGGGTACTCTGCCCCATTCACTCCCATTCATTTGACACTTTGAAAAATCATCCGAGCGGCTCTCCACGCGTTTTATAGCCGCTTTGGGGCTCCAGCCGCCTCGGACTGCATTTCTGACTAGGCTCGTGTGGACTTTGTCGTTTTTTCAGCACTTTTTTTACACATTGGGTACTCTGCCCCATTCACTCCCATTCATTTGACACTTTGAAAAATCATCCGAGCGGCTCTCCACGCGTTTTATAGCCGCTTTCAGACTCCTGCCGCCTCGCCTGCACTTCCGCCTCGGTCCGTTAGGATTTAGGCCTTTTTTCAGCACTTTTTCTCCGTTCCTCCGGGGCGACAGCGGCTCTCCACGCATTTTATAGCCGTTTTCAGACTCCTGCCGCCTCGCCTGCACTTCCGCCTCGGTCCGTTAGGATTTAGGCCTTTTTTCAGCACTTTTTCTCCGTTCCTCCGGGGCGACAGCGGCTCTCCACGCATTTTATAGCCGTTTTCAGACTCCTGCCGCCTCGCCTGCACTTCCGCCTCGGTCCGTTAGGATTTAGGCCTTTTTTCAGCACTTTTTCTCCGTTTCTCCGGGGCGACAGCGGCTCTCCACGCATTTTATAGCCGTTTTCAGACTCCTGCCGCCTCGCCTGCACTTCCGCCTAGGTCCGTTAGGATTTAGGCCTTTTTTCAGCACTTTTTCTCCGTTTCTCCGGGGCGACAGCGGCTCTCCACGCTTTTTATAGCGGTTTTCAGACTCCTGCCGCCTCGCCTGCACTTCCGCCTCGGTCCGTTAGGACGTGGGCCTTTTTTCAGCACTTTTTCTCCGTTTCTCCGGGGCGACAGCGGCTCTCCACGCTTTTTATAGCCGCTTTGGGGCTCCAGCCGCCTCGGCCTGCATTTCTGACTAGGCTCGTGTGGACTTTTTCAGCACTTTTTTTTGTGCATTGGGTACTCTCGCCCATTGACTCCCATTCATTTGACACTTTGTCATATTTTCAGCACTTTTTTGGCGCATTGGGTACTCTCGCCCATTGACTCCCATTCATTTGACACTTTGTCATATTTTCAGCACTTTTTTGGTGCATTGGGTACTCTCGCCCATTGACTCCCATTCATTTGACACTTTGTCATATTTCAGCACTTTTTTGGCGCATTGGGTACTCTCGCCCATTGACTTCATGCATTTACTGCAACTCCTGCCTGTGTCCGCCAGAGGGCGTCTGGCTTAACAGCGGCTCTCCACGCTATTTCTATTCGCTTTGAGGCTCCAGGCAGCTCGGCCTGGGTTTCTGAATTTCTCCCTT
>NW_026559876.1:95000-97500 GCF_027744805.1 Dunckerocampus dactyliophorus | reverse complement strand
GAAAGTCTGTGGAGAGCCGCTGTGTCCCTGGATGAAATGAGAAAAAGGTGAAAAATGGCAAAGTGTCAAGGGAGAAATTCAGAAACTCAGGCCGAGCTGGCTGGAGCCCAGGGCGGCTGCAAAGTCTGTGGAGAGCCGCTGTGTCCCTGGATGAAATGAGAAAAAAGGTGAAAAAATGGCAAAGTGTCAAGGAGAAATTCAGAAACCCAGGCCGAGCTGCCTGGAGCCCGGGGGCGGCTGCAAAGTCTGTGGAGAGCCGCTGTGTCCCTGGATGAAATGAGAAAAAAGGTGAAAAAATGGCAAAGTGTCAAGGGAGAAATTCAGAACCCAGGCCGAGCTTCCTGGAGCCCGGGGGCGCCTGCAAAGTCTGTGGAGAGCCGCTGTGTCCCTGGATGAAATGAGAAAAGGGTGGAAAAATGCAAAGTGTCAAGGGAGCTAGGCAGAAACCCATGCCTAGGGTCCTGGAGCCCAGGGGCGGTTCTAAAGTCTGTGAGAGCCGCTGTGTCCCTGGATGAAATGAGAAAAAGGGTGAAAAAGTAACAAAGTGTCAAGGGAGAAATTCAGAAACCCAGGCCGAGCTGCCTGGAGCCTCAAAGCGGATAGAAATAGCGTGGAGAGCCGCTGTTAAGCCAGACGCCCTCTGGCGGACACAGGCAGGAGTTGCAGTAAATGCATTGAAGTCAATGGGCGAGAGTACCCAATGCGCCAAAAAAGTGCTGAAAATATGACAAAGTGTCAAATGAATGGGAGTCAATGGGCGAGAGTACCCAATGCGCCAAAAAAGTGCTGAAAATATGACAAAGTGTCAAATGAATGGGAGTCAATGGGCGAGAGTACCCAATGCACAAAAAAAGTGCTGAAAAAGTCCACACGAGCCTAGTCAGAAATGCAGGCCGAGGCGGCTAAAGCCCCAAAGCGGCTATAAAAAGCGTGGAGAGCCGCTGTCGCCCCGGAGGAACGGAGAAAAAGTGCTGAAAAAAGGCCTAAATCCTAACGGACCTAGGCGGAAGTGCAGGCGAGGCGGCAGGAGTCTGAAAACCGCTATAAAAAGCGTGGAGAGCCGCTGTCGCCCCGGAGAAACGGAGAAAAGTGCTGAAAAAAGGCCTAAATCCTAACGGACCTAGGCGGAAGTGCAGGCGAGGGCGGCAGGAGTCTGAAAACGGCTATAAAATGCGTGGAGAGCCGCTGTCGCCCCGGAGAAACGGAGAAAAAGTGCTGAAAAAAGGCCTAAATCCTAACGGACCGAGGCGGAAGTGCAGGCGAGGCGGCAGGAGTCTGAAAACGGCTATAAAATGCGTGGAGAGCCGCTGTCGCCCCGGAGGAACGGAGAAAAAGTGCTGAAAAAAGGCCTAAATCCTAACGGACCGAGGCGGAAGTGCAGGCGAGGCGGCAGGAGTCTGAAAACGGCTATAAAATGCGTGGAGAGCCGCTGTCGCCCCGGAGGAACGGAGAAAAAGTGCTGAAAAAAGGCCTAAATCCTAACGGACCGAGGCGGAAGTGCAGGCGAGGCGGCAGGAGTCTGAAAACGGCTATAAAATGCGTGGAGAGCCGCTGTCGCCCCGGAGAACGGAGAAAAAGTGCTGAAAAAAGGCCTAAATCCTAACGGACCGAGGCGGAAGTGCAGGCGAGGCGGCAGGAGTCTGAAAACGGCTATAAAATGCGTGGAGAGCCGCTGTCGCCCCGGAGGAACGGAGAAAAAGTGCTGAAAAAAGGCCTAAATCCTAACGGACCGAGGCGGAAGTGCAGGCGAGGCGGCAGGAGTCTGAAAGCGGCTATAAAACGCGTGGAGAGGCCGCTCGGATGATTTTTCAAAGTGTCAAATGAATGGGAGTGAATGGGGCAGAGTACCCAATGTGTAAAAAAAGTGCTGAAAAAAACGACAAAGTCCACACGAGCCTAGTCAGAAATGCAGTCCGAGGCGGCTGGAGCCCCAAAGCGGCTATAAAACGCGTGGAGAGCCGCTCGGATGATTTTTCAAAGTGTCAAATGAATGGGAGTGAATGGGGCAGAGTACCCAATGTTGTAAAAAAAGTGCTGAAAAAACGACAAAGTCACACGAGCCTAGTCAGAAATGCAGTCCGAGGCGGCTGGAGCCCCAAAGCGGCTATAAAACGCGTGGAGAGCCGCTCGGATGATTTTTCAAAGTGTGAAATGAATGGGAGTGAATGGGGCGGAGTACCCAATGCGCGAAAAAAGTGCTGAAAAAACGACAAGTCCACACGAGCCTAGTCAGAAATGCAGTCCGAGGCGGCTGGAGCCCAAAGCGGCTATAAAACGCGTGGAGAGCCGCTCGGATGATTTTCAAAGTGTGAAATGAATGGGAGTGAATGGGCGGAGTACCCAATGCGCGAAAAAAGTGCTGAAAAAACGACAAAGTCCACACGAGCCTAGTCAGAAATGAAGCCGAGGCGGCTGGAGCCCCAAAGCGGCTATAAAATGCGTGGAGAGCCGCTCGGATGATTTTTCTAAGTGTGAAATGAATGGGAGTGAATGGGGCGGA
>NW_026559876.1:75000-80000 GCF_027744805.1 Dunckerocampus dactyliophorus | reverse complement strand
AGCCGCTGTGTCCCTGGATGAAATGAGAAAAAGGGTGAAAAAATGGCAAAGTGTCAAGGGAGAAATTCAGAAACTCAGGCCGAGCTGGCTGGAGCCCAGGGGCGGCTGCAAAGTCTGTGGAGAGCCGCTGTGTCCCTGGATGAAATGAGAAAAAAGGTGAAAAAATGGCAAAGTGTCAAGGGAGAAATTCAGAAACCCAGGCCGAGCTGCCTGGAGCCCGGGGGCGGCTGCAAAGTCTGTGGAGAGCCGCTGTGTCCCTGGATGAAATGAGAAAAAAGGTGAAAAAATGGCAAAGTGTCAAGGGAGCTAGGCAGAAACCCATGCCTAGGGTCCTGGAGCCCAGGGGCGGTTCTAAAGTCTGTGAGAGCCGCTGTGTCCCTGGATGAAATGAGAAAAAGGGTGAAAAAATGGCAAAGTGTCAAGGGAGAAATTCAGAAACTCAGGCCGAGCTGGCTGGAGCCCAGGGGCGGCTGCAAAGTCTGTGGAGAGCCGCTGTGTCCCTGGATGAAATGAGAAAAAAGGTGAAAAAATGGCAAAGTGTCAAGGGAGAAATTCAGAAACTCAGGCCGAGCTGCCTGGAGCCCAGGGGCCGCGGGAAAGTCTGTGGAGAGCCGCTGTGTCCCTGGATGAAATGAGAAAAAGGGTGAAAAAATGGCAAAGTGTCAAGGGAAAAATTCAGAAACCCGTGCCTAGGGTCCTGGAGCCCAGGGGCGGCTGTAAAGTCTGTGGAGAGCCGCTGTGTCCCTGGATGAAATGAGAAAAAGGGTGAAAAAATGGCAAAGTGTCAAGGGAGCTAGGCAGAAACCCATGCCTAGGGTCCTGGAGCCCAGGGGCGGCTGCAAAGTCTGTGGAGAGCCGCTGTGTCCCTGGATGAAATGAGAAAAAGGGTGAAAAAATGGCAAAGTGTCAAGGGAGCTAGGCAGAAACCCATGCCTAGGGTCCTGGAGCCCAGGGGCCGCGGGAAAGTCTGTGGAGAGCCGCTGTGTCCCTGGATGAAATGAGAAAAAGGGTGAAAAAATGGCAAAGTGTCAAGGGAGAAATTCAGAAACTCAGGCCGAGCTGGCTGGAGCCCAGGGGCGGCTGCAAAGTCTGTGGAGAGCCGCTGTGTCCCTGGATGAAATGAGAAAAAAGGTGAAAAAATGGCAAAGTGTCAAGGGAGAAATTCAGAAACCCAGGCCGAGCTGCCTGGAGCCCGGGGGCGGCTGCAAAGTCTGTGGAGAGCCGCTGTGTCCCTGGATGAAATGAGAAAAAAGGTGAAAAAATGGCAAAGTGTCAAGGGAGCTAGGCAGAAACCCATGCCTAGGGTCCTGGAGCCCAGGGGCGGTTCTAAAGTCTGTGAGAGCCGCTGTGTCCCTGGATGAAATGAGAAAAAGGGTGAAAAAATGGCAAAGTGTCAAGGGAGAAATTCAGAAACTCAGGCCGAGCTGGCTGGAGCCCAGGGGCGGCTGCAAAGTCTGTGGAGAGCCGCTGTGTCCCTGGATGAAATGAGAAAAAAGGTGAAAAAATGGCAAAGTGTCAAGGGAGAAATTCAGAAACTCAGGCCGAGCTGCCTGGAGCCCAGGGGCCGCGGGAAAGTCTGTGGAGAGCCGCTGTGTCCCTGGATGAAATGAGAAAAAGGGTGAAAAAATGGCAAAGTGTCAAGGGAAAAATTCAGAAACCCGTGCCTAGGGTCCTGGAGCCCAGGGGCGGCTGTAAAGTCTGTGGAGAGCCGCTGTGTCCCTGGATGAAATGAGAAAAAGGGTGAAAAAATGGCAAAGTGTCAAGGGAGCTAGGCAGAAACCCATGCCTAGGGTCCTGGAGCCCAGGGGCGGCTGCAAAGTCTGTGGAGAGCCGCTGTGTCCCTGGATGAAATGAGAAAAAGGGTGAAAAAATGGCAAAGTGTCAAGGGAGCTAGGCAGAAACCCATGCCTAGGGTCCTGGAGCCCAGGGGCCGCGGGAAAGTCTGTGGAGAGCCGCTGTGTCCCTGGATGAAATGAGAAAAAGGGTGAAAAAATGGCAAAGTGTCAAGGGAGAAATTCAGAAACTCAGGCCGAGCTGGCTGGAGCCCAGGGGCGGCTGCAAAGTCTGTGGAGAGCCGCTGTGTCCCTGGATGAAATGAGAAAAAAGGTGAAAAAATGGCAAAGTGTCAAGGGAGAAATTCAGAAACCCAGGCCGAGCTGCCTGGAGCCCGGGGGCGGCTGCAAAGTCTGTGGAGAGCCGCTGTGTCCCTGGATGAAATGAGAAAAAAGGTGAAAAAATGGCAAAGTGTCAAGGGAGCTAGGCAGAAACCCATGCCTAGGGTCCTGGAGCCCAGGGGCCGCGGGAAAGTCTGTGGAGAGCCGCTGTGTCCCTGGATGAAATGAGAAAAAGGGTGAAAAAATGGCAAAGTGTCAAGGGAGAAATTCAGAAACTCAGGCCGAGCTGGCTGGAGCCCAGGGGCGGCTGCAAAGTCTGTGGAGAGCCGCTGTGTCCCTGGATGAAATGAGAAAAAAGGTGAAAAAATGGCAAAGTGTCAAGGGAGAAATTCAGAAACCCAGGCCGAGCTGCCTGGAGCCCGGGGGCGGCTGCAAAGTCTGTGGAGAGCCGCTGTGTCCCTGGATGAAATGAGAAAAAAGGTGAAAAAATGGCAAAGTGTCAAGGGAGAAATTCAGAAACCCAGGCCGAGCTTCCTGGAGCCCGGGGGCGCCTGCAAAGTCTGTGGAGAGCCGCTGTGTCCCTGGATGAAATGAGAAAAAGGGTGGAAAAATGGCAAAGTGTCAAGGGAGCTAGGCAGAAACCCATGCCTAGGGTCCTGGAGCCCAGGGGCGGTTCTAAAGTCTGTGAGAGCCGCTGTGTCCCTGGATGAAATGAGAAAAAGGGTGAAAAAGTAACAAAGTGTCAAGGGAGAAATTCAGAAACCCAGGCCGAGCTGCCTGGAGCCTCAAAGCGGATAGAAATAGCGTGGAGAGCCGCTGTTAAGCCAGACGCCCTCTGGCGGACACAGGCAGGAGTTGCAGTAAATGCATTGAAGTCAATGGGCGAGAGTACCCAATGCGCCAAAAAAGTGCTGAAAATATGACAAAGTGTCAAATGAATGGGAGTCAATGGGCGAGAGTACCCAATGCGCCAAAAAAGTGCTGAAAATATGACAAAGTGTCAAATGAATGGGAGTCAATGGGCGAGAGTACCCAATGCACAAAAAAAGTGCTGAAAAAGTCCACACGAGCCTAGTCAGAAATGCAGGCCGAGGCGGCTAAAGCCCCAAAGCGGCTATAAAAAGCGTGGAGAGCCGCTGTCGCCCCGGAGGAACGGAGAAAAAGTGCTGAAAAAAGGCCTAAATCCTAACGGACCTAGGCGGAAGTGCAGGCGAGGCGGCAGGAGTCTGAAAACCGCTATAAAAAGCGTGGAGAGCCGCTGTCGCCCCGGAGAAACGGAGAAAAAGTGCTGAAAAAAGGCCTAAATCCTAACGGACCTAGGCGGAAGTGCAGGCGAGGCGGCAGGAGTCTGAAAACGGCTATAAAATGCGTGGAGAGCCGCTGTCGCCCCGGAGAAACGGAGAAAAAGTGCTGAAAAAAGGCCTAAATCCTAACGGACCGAGGCGGAAGTGCAGGCGAGGCGGCAGGAGTCTGAAAACGGCTATAAAATGCGTGGAGAGCCGCTGTCGCCCCGGAGGAACGGAGAAAAAGTGCTGAAAAAAGGCCTAAATCCTAACGGACCGAGGCGGAAGTGCAGGCGAGGCGGCAGGAGTCTGAAAACGGCTATAAAATGCGTGGAGAGCCGCTGTCGCCCCGGAGGAACGGAGAAAAAGTGCTGAAAAAAGGCCTAAATCCTAACGGACCGAGGCGGAAGTGCAGGCGAGGCGGCAGGAGTCTGAAAACGGCTATAAAATGCGTGGAGAGCCGCTGTCGCCCCGGAGGAACGGAGAAAAAGTGCTGAAAAAAGGCCTAAATCCTAACGGACCGAGGCGGAAGTGCAGGCGAGGCGGCAGGAGTCTGAAAACGGCTATAAAATGCGTGGAGAGCCGCTGTCGCCCCGGAGGAACGGAGAAAAAGTGCTGAAAAAAGGCCTAAATCCTAACGGACCGAGGCGGAAGTGCAGGCGAGGCGGCAGGAGTCTGAAAGCGGCTATAAAACGCGTGGAGAGCCGCTCGGATGATTTTTCAAAGTGTCAAATGAATGGGAGTGAATGGGGCAGAGTACCCAATGTGTAAAAAAAGTGCTGAAAAAACGACAAAGTCCACACGAGCCTAGTCAGAAATGCAGTCCGAGGCGGCTGGAGCCCCAAAGCGGCTATAAAACGCGTGGAGAGCCGCTCGGATGATTTTTCAAAGTGTCAAATGAATGGGAGTGAATGGGGCAGAGTACCCAATGTGTAAAAAAAGTGCTGAAAAAACGACAAAGTCCACACGAGCCTAGTCAGAAATGCAGTCCGAGGCGGCTGGAGCCCCAAAGCGGCTATAAAACGCGTGGAGAGCCGCTCGGATGATTTTTCAAAGTGTGAAATGAATGGGAGTGAATGGGGCGGAGTACCCAATGCGCGAAAAAAGTGCTGAAAAAACGACAAAGTCCACACGAGCCTAGTCAGAAATGCAGTCCGAGGCGGCTGGAGCCCCAAAGCGGCTATAAAACGCGTGGAGAGCCGCTCGGATGATTTTTCAAAGTGTGAAATGAATGGGAGTGAATGGGGCGGAGTACCCAATGCGCGAAAAAAGTGCTGAAAAAACGACAAAGTCCACACGAGCCTAGTCAGAAATGAAGGCCGAGGCGGCTGGAGCCCCAAAGCGGCTATAAAATGCGTGGAGAGCCGCTCGGATGATTTTTCTAAGTGTGAAATGAATGGGAGTGAATGGGGCGGAGTACCCAATGCGCGAAAAAAGTGCTGAAAAAACGACAAAGTGTCAAATGAATGGGAGTGAATGGGCGGAGTACCCAATGCGTGAAAAAAGGTCTGGAAAAACGACAAAGTGTCAAATGAATGGGAGTCAATGGGCGGAGTACCCAATGCGCGAAAAAAGTGCTGAAAAAATGACAAAGTGTCAAATG
>NW_026559876.1:55000-62500 GCF_027744805.1 Dunckerocampus dactyliophorus | reverse complement strand
CAAGGGAGCTAGGCAGAAACCCATGCCTAGGGTCCTGGAGCCCAGGGGCGGTTCTAAAGTCTGTGAGAGCCGCTGTGTCCCTGGATGAAATGAGAAAAAGGGTGAAAAAATGGCAAAGTGTCAAGGGAGAAATTCAGAAACTCAGGCCGAGCTGCCTGGAGCCCAGGGGCGGTTCTAAAGTCTGTGAGAGCCGCTGTTGCCCTGGATGAAATGAGAAAAAAGGTGAAAAAATGGCAAAGTGTCAAGGGAGCTAGGCAGAAACCCATGCCTAGGGTCCTGGAGCCCAGGGGCGGTTCTAAAGCCTGTGAGAGCCGCTGTTGCCCTGGATGAAATGAGAAAAAAGGTGAAAAAATGGCAAAGTGTCAAGGGAGCTAGGCAGAAACCCATGCCTAGGGTCCTGGAGCCCAGGGGCGGTTCTAAAGTCTGTGAGAGCCGCTGTTGCCCTGGATGAAATGAGAAAAAAGGTGAAAAAATGGCAAAGTGTCAAGGGAGAAATTCAGAAACCCAGGCCGAGCTGCCTGGAGCCCGGGGGCGGCTGCAAAGTCTGTGGAGAGCCGCTGTGTCCCTGGATGAAATGAGAAAAAAGGTGAAAAAATGGCAAAGTGTCAAGGGAGCTAGGCAGAAACCCATGCCTAGGGTCCTGGAGCCCAGGGGCCGCGGGAAAGTCTGTGGAGAGCCGCTGTGTCCCTGGATGAAATGAGAAAAAAGGTGAAAAAATGGCAAAGTGTCAAGGGAAAAATTCAGAAACCCATGCCTAGGGTCCTGGAGCCCAGGGGCGGCTGTAAAGTCTGTGGAGAGCCGCTGTGTCCCTGGATGAAATGAGAAAAAGGGTGGAAAAATGGCAAAGTGTCAAGGGAGCTAGGCAGAAACCCATGCCTAGGGTCCTGGAGCCCAGGGGCCGCGGGAAAGTCTGTGGAGAGCCGCTGTTGCCCTGGATGAAATGAGAAAAAAGGTGAAAAAATGGCAAAGTGTCAAGGGAGAAATTCAGAAACCCAGGCCGAGCTGCCTGGAGCCCAGGGGCGGCTGCAAAGTCTGTGGAGAGCCGCTGTGTCCCTGGATGAAATGAGAAAAAAGGTGAAAAAATGGCAAAGTGTCAAGGGAGCTAGGCAGAAACCCATGCCGAGCTGCCTGGAGCCCAGGGGCGGTTCTAAAGCCTGTGAGAGCCGCTGTGTCCCTGGATGAAATGAGAAAAAGGGTGGAAAAATGGCAAAGTGTCAAGGGAGAAATTCAGAAACCCAGGCCGAGCTGCCTGGAGCCCAGGGGCCGCGGGAAAGTCTGTGGAGAGCCGCTGTGTCCCTGGATGAAATGAGAAAAAAGGTGAAAAAGTAACAAAGTGTCAAGGGAGAAATTCAGAAACCCAGGCCGAGCTGCCTGGAGCCCGGGGGCGGCTGCAAAGTCTGTGGAGAGCCGCTGTGTCCCTGGATGAAATGAGAAAAAAGGTGAAAAAATGGCAAAGTGTCAAGGGAGAAATTCAGAAACCCAGGCCGAGCTGCCTGGAGCCCAGGGGCGGCTGCAAAGTCTGTGGAGAGCCGCTGTGTCCCTGGATGAAATGAGAAAAAGGGTGGAAAAATGGCAAAGTGTCAAGGGAGCTAGGCAGAAACCCATGCCGAGCTGCCTGGAGCCCAGGGGCCGCGGGAAAGTCTGTGGAGAGCCGCTGTGTCCCTGGATGAAATGAGAAAAAAGGTGAAAAAGTAACAAAGTGTCAAGGGAGAAATTCAGAAACTCAGGCCGAGCTGCCTGGAGCCCAGGGGCGGTTCTAAAGTGTGTGGAGAGCCGCTGTGTCCCTGGATGAATTGAGAAAAAGGGTGAAAAAATGGCAAAGTGTCAAGGGAGCTAGGCAGAAACCCATGCCTAGGGTCCTGGAGCCCAGGGGCCGCGGGAAAGTCTGTGGAGAGCCGCTGTGTCCCTGGATGAAATGAGAAAAAGGGTGAAAAAATGGCAAAGTGTCAAGGGAGAAATTCAGAAACCCATGCCTAGGGTCCTGGAGCCCAGGGGCGTTTCTAAAGCCTGTGAGAGCCGCTGTGTCCCTGGATGAAATGAGGAAAAAGGTGAAAAAATGGCAAAGTGTCAAGGGAGAAATTCAGAAACCCATGCCTAGGGTCCTGGAGCCCAGGGGCGGCTGTAAAGTCTGTGGAGAGCCGCTGTGTCCCTGGATGAAATGAGAAAAAGGGTGGAAAAATGGCAAAGTGTCAAGGGAGAAATTCAGAAACCCAGGCCGAGCTGCCTGGAGCCCAGGGGCGGCTGCAAAGTCTGTGGAGAGCCGCTGTGTCCCTGGATGAAATGAGAAAAAAGGTGAAAAAATGGCAAAGTGTCAAGGGAGAAATTCAGAAACCCAGGCCGAGCTGCCTGGAGCCCAGGGGCGGTTCTAAAGTCTGTGAGAGCCGCTGTGTCCCTGGATGAAATGAGAAAAAAGGTGAAAAAATGGCAAAGTGTCAAGGGAGAAATTCAGAAACTCAGGCCGAGCTGCCTGGAGCCTCAAAGCGGATAGAAATAGCGTGGAGAGCCGCTGTTAAGCCAGACGCCCTCTGGCGGACACAGGCAGGAGTTGCAGTAAATGCATTGAAGTCAATGGGCGAGAGTAAGCCATGCCTTGCGTCCTGGAGCCCAGGGGCGGTTCTAAAGTCTGTGAGAGCCGCTGTGTCCCTGGATGAAATGAGAAAAAGGGTGAAAAAATGGCAAAGTGTCAAGGGAGCTAGGCAGAAACCCATGCCTAGGGTCCTGGAGCCCAGGGGCCGCGGGAAAGTCTGTGGAGAGCCGCTGTTGCCCTGGATGAAATGAGAAAAAAGGTGAAAAAATGGCAAAGTGTCAAGGGAGAAATTCAGAAACCCATGCCTAGGGTCCTGGAGCCCAGGGGCGGTTCTAAAGCCTGTGAGAGCCGCTGTGTCCCTGGATGAAATGAGAAAAAAGGTGAAAAAATGGCAAAGTGTCAAGGGAGCTAGGCAGAAACCCATGCCTAGGGTCCTGGAGCCCAGGGGCCGCGGGAAAGTCTGTGGAGAGCCGCTGTGTCCCTGGATGAATTGAGAAAAAGGGTGAAAAAATGGCAAAGTGTCAAGGGAGAAATTCAGAAACTCAGGCCGAGCTGCCTGGAGCCCAGGGGCGGTTCTAAAGTGTGTGGAGAGCCGCTGTGTCCCTGGATGAATTGAGAAAAAGGGTGAAAAAATGGCAAAGTGTCAAGGGAGCTAGGCAGAAACCCATGCCTAGGGTCCTGGAGCCCAGGGGCGGCTGCAAAGTCTGTGGAGAGCCGCTGTGTCCCTGGATGAAATGAGAAAAAAGGTGAAAAAATGGCAAAGTGTCAAGGGAGAAATTCAGAAACCCAGGCCGAGCTGCCTGGAGCCCAGGGGCGGCTGTAAAGTCTGTGGAGTGCCGCTGTGTCCCTGGATGAAATGAGAAAAAAGGTGAAAAAATGGCAAAGTGTCAAGGGAGCTAGGCAGAAACCCATGCCTAGGGTCCTGGAGCCCAGGGGCGGTTCTAAAGTCTGTGAGAGCCGCTGTGTCCCTGGATGAATTGAGAAAAAGGGTGAAAAAATGGCAAAGTGTCAAGGGAGAAATTCAGAAACTCAGGCCGAGCTGCCTGGAGCCCAGGGGCGGCTGTAAAGTCTGTGGAGAGCCGCTGTGTCCCTGGATGAAATGAGAAAAAGGGTGAAAAAATGGCAAAGTGTCAAGGGAAAAATTCAGAAACCCATGCCTAGGGTCCTGGAGCCCAGGGGCGGCTGTAAAGTCTGTGGAGAGCCGCTGTGTCCCTGGATGAATTGAGAAAAAGGGTGAAAAAATGGCAAAGTGTCAAGGGAGCTAGGCAGAAACCCATGCCTAGGGTCCTGGAGCCCAGGGGCGGCTGCAAAGTCTGTGGAGAGCCGCTGTGTCCCTGGATGAAATGAGAAAAAGGGTGGAAAAATGGCAAAGTGTCAAGGGAGCTAGGCAGAAACCCATGCCGAGCTGCCTGGAGCCCAGGGGCGGCTGTAAAGTCTGTGGAGTGCCGCTGTGTCCCTGGATGAAATGAGAAAAAGGGTGAAAAAATGGCAAAGTGTCAAGGGAGAAATTCAGAAACTCAGGCCGAGCTGCCTGGAGCCCAGGGGCGGCTGTAAAGTCTGTGGAGAGCCGCTGTGTCCCTGGATGAAATGAGAAAAAGGGTGAAAAAATGGCAAAGTGTCAAGGGAAAAATTCAGAAACCCATGCCTAGGGTCCTGGAGCCCAGGGGCGGCTGTAAAGTCTGTGGAGAGCCGCTGTGTCCCTGGATGAATTGAGAAAAAGGGTGAAAAAATGGCAAAGTGTCAAGGGAGCTAGGCAGAAACCCATGCCTAGGGTCCTGGAGCCCAGGGGCGGCTGCAAAGTCTGTGGAGAGCCGCTGTGTCCCTGGATGAAATGAGAAAAAGGGTGGAAAAATGGCAAAGTGTCAAGGGAGCTAGGCAGAAACCCATGCCGAGCTGCCTGGAGCCCAGGGGCGGCTGTAAAGTCTGTGGAGTGCCGCTGTGTCCCTGGATGAAATGAGAAAAAGGGTGAAAAAATGGCAAAGTGTCAAGGGAGAAATTCAGAAACTCAGGCCGAGCTGCCTGGAGCCCAGGGGCGGTTCTAAAGTGTGTGGAGAGCCGCTGTGTCCCTGGATGAATTGAGAAAAAGGGTGAAAAAATGGCAAAGTGTCAAGGGAGAAATTCAGAAACTCAGGCCGAGCTGCCTGGAGCCCAGGGGCGGTTCTAAAGTGTGTGGAGAGCCGCTGTGTCCCTGGATGAATTGAGAAAAAGGGTGAAAAAATGGCAAAGTGTCAAGGGAGCTAGGCAGAAACCCATGCCTAGGGTCCTGGAGCCCAGGGGCGGCTGCAAAGTCTGTGGAAAGCCGCTGTTGCCCTGGATGAAATGAGAAAAAGGGTGAAAAAATGGCAAAGTGTCAAGGGAGCTAGGCAGAAACCCATGCCTAGGGTCCTGGAGCCCAGGGGCCGCGGGAAAGTCTGTGGAGAGCCGCTGTGTCCCTGGATGAAATGAGAAAAAAGGTGAAAAAATGGCAAAGTGTCAAGGGAGCTAGGCAGAAACCCATGCCTAGGGTCCTGGAGCCCAGGGGCCGCGGGAAAGTCTGTGGAGAGCCGCTGTGTCCCTGGATGAAATGAGAAAAAAGGTGAAAAAGTAACAAAGTGTCAAGGGAGAAATTCAGAAACCCAGGCCGAGCTGCCTGGAGCCTCAAAGCGGATAGAAATAGCGTGGAGAGCCGCTGTTAAGCCAGACGCCCTCTGGCGGACACAGGCAGGAGTTGCAGTAAATGCATTGAAGTCAATGGGCGAGAGTACCCAATGCGCCAAAAAAGTGCTGAAAATATGACAAAGTGTCAAATGAATGGGAGTCAATGGGCGAGAGTACCCAATGCGCCAAAAAAGTGCTGAAAATATGACAAAGTGTCAAATGAATGGGAGTCAATGGGCGAGAGTACCCAATGCACAAAAAAAGTGCTGAAAAAGTCCACACGAGCCTAGTCAGAAATGCAGGCCGAGGCGGCTAAAGCCCCAAAGCGGCTATAAAAAGCGTGGAGAGCCGCTGTCGCCCCGGAGGAACGGAGAAAAAGTGCTGAAAAAAGGCCTAAATCCTAACGGACCTAGGCGGAAGTGCAGGCGAGGCGGCAGGAGTCTGAAAACCGCTATAAAAAGCGTGGAGAGCCGCTGTCGCCCCGGAGAAACGGAGAAAAAGTGCTGAAAAAAGGCCTAAATCCTAACGGACCTAGGCGGAAGTGCAGGCGAGGCGGCAGGAGTCTGAAAACGGCTATAAAATGCGTGGAGAGCCGCTGTCGCCCCGGAGAAACGGAGAAAAAGTGCTGAAAAAAGGCCTAAATCCTAACGGACCGAGGCGGAAGTGCAGGCGAGGCGGCAGGAGTCTGAAAACGGCTATAAAATGCGTGGAGAGCCGCTGTCGCCCCGGAGGAACGGAGAAAAAGTGCTGAAAAAAGGCCTAAATCCTAACGGACCGAGGCGGAAGTGCAGGCGAGGCGGCAGGAGTCTGAAAACGGCTATAAAATGCGTGGAGAGCCGCTGTCGCCCCGGAGGAACGGAGAAAAAGTGCTGAAAAAAGGCCTAAATCCTAACGGACCGAGGCGGAAGTGCAGGCGAGGCGGCAGGAGTCTGAAAACGGCTATAAAATGCGTGGAGAGCCGCTGTCGCCCCGGAGGAACGGAGAAAAAGTGCTGAAAAAAGGCCTAAATCCTAACGGACCGAGGCGGAAGTGCAGGCGAGGCGGCAGGAGTCTGAAAACGGCTATAAAATGCGTGGAGAGCCGCTGTCGCCCCGGAGGAACGGAGAAAAAGTGCTGAAAAAAGGCCTAAATCCTAACGGACCGAGGCGGAAGTGCAGGCGAGGCGGCAGGAGTCTGAAAGCGGCTATAAAACGCGTGGAGAGCCGCTCGGATGATTTTTCAAAGTGTCAAATGAATGGGAGTGAATGGGGCAGAGTACCCAATGTGTAAAAAAAGTGCTGAAAAAACGACAAAGTCCACACGAGCCTAGTCAGAAATGCAGTCCGAGGCGGCTGGAGCCCCAAAGCGGCTATAAAACGCGTGGAGAGCCGCTCGGATGATTTTTCAAAGTGTCAAATGAATGGGAGTGAATGGGGCAGAGTACCCAATGTGTAAAAAAAGTGCTGAAAAAACGACAAAGTCCACACGAGCCTAGTCAGAAATGCAGTCCGAGGCGGCTGGAGCCCCAAAGCGGCTATAAAACGCGTGGAGAGCCGCTCGGATGATTTTTCAAAGTGTGAAATGAATGGGAGTGAATGGGGCGGAGTACCCAATGCGCGAAAAAAGTGCTGAAAAAACGACAAAGTCCACACGAGCCTAGTCAGAAATGAAGGCCGAGGCGGCTGGAGCCCCAAAGCGGCTATAAAATGCGTGGAGAGCCGCTCGGATGATTTTTCTAAGTGTGAAATGAATGGGAGTGAATGGGGCGGAGTACCCAATGCGCGAAAAAAGTGCTGAAAAAACGACAAAGTGTCAAATGAATGGGAGTGAATGGGCGGAGTACCCAATGCGTGAAAAAAGGTCTGGAAAAACGACAAAGTGTCAAATGAATGGGAGTCAATGGGCGGAGTACCCAATGCGCGAAAAAAGTGCTGAAAAAATGACAAAGTGTCAAATGAATGGGAGTCAATGAGTGTTTTGGTCGACCAGGAAAAAACGCGTTTACGGGAGAGGGTAAATCAGCCGAGAGGGGGGGGGGGGGTATACTTTACCCTCTCCCGTAAATGCCATTTTTCCTGGTTGACCAAAACACCTCCAGCACGATTTCGGAAACCCAGTTTTTAGAAACACTGACCTCCAGGGGAAGTACCGAGAAAAGCACACTTTTGAATCCGCTTTTGACGCACTGAAACACGGACGTGAGCTGGGGCTGTGCCGCTCTTGGAAAACCCCTGGAGGTTATTTTCTAAAACGGGTTTCCGCGTCCCCCTGGGCGCCCGTGTTGGGCCGCGCAAGGCGGTCCGGGCTGCCCACCCCATCTGAGTGCCCCGTTGGGCCGCGTGCATGGCAGGCATCCA
>NW_026559876.1:30000-42500 GCF_027744805.1 Dunckerocampus dactyliophorus | reverse complement strand
TGGATGAAATGAGAAAAAGGGTGGAAAAATGGCAAAGTGTCAAGGGAGCTAGGCAGAAACCCATGCCGAGCTGCCTGGAGCCCAGGGGCGGCTGTAAAGTCTGTGGAGTGCCGCTGTGTCCCTGGATGAAATGAGAAAAAGGGTGAAAAAATGGCAAAGTGTCAAGGGAGAAATTCAGAAACTCAGGCCGAGCTGCCTGGAGCCCAGGGGCGGTTCTAAAGTGTGTGGAGAGCCGCTGTGTCCCTGGATGAATTGAGAAAAAGGGTGAAAAAATGGCAAAGTGTCAAGGGAGAAATTCAGAAACTCAGGCCGAGCTGCCTGGAGCCCAGGGGCGGTTCTAAAGTGTGTGGAGAGCCGCTGTGTCCCTGGATGAATTGAGAAAAAGGGTGAAAAAATGGCAAAGTGTCAAGGGAGCTAGGCAGAAACCCATGCCTAGGGTCCTGGAGCCCAGGGGCGGCTGCAAAGTCTGTGGAGAGCCGCTGTTGCCCTGGATGAAATGAGAAAAAGGGTGAAAAAATGGCAAAGTGTCAAGGGAGCTAGGCAGAAACCCATGCCTAGGGTCCTGGAGCCCAGGGGCCGCGGGAAAGTCTGTGGAGAGCCGCTGTGTCCCTGGATGAAATGAGAAAAAAGGTGAAAAAATGGCAAAGTGTCAAGGGAGCTAGGCAGAAACCCATGCCGAGCTGCCTGGAGCCCAGGGGCGGCTGCAAAGTCTGTGGAGAGCCGCTGTGTCCCTGGATGAAATGAGAAAAAGGGTGGAAAAATGGCAAAGTGTCAAGGGAGCTAGGCAGAAACCCATGCCGAGCTGCCTGGAGCCCAGGGGCGGCTGTAAAGTCTGTGGAGTGCCGCTGTGTCCCTGGATGAAATGAGAAAAAGGGTGAAAAAATGGCAAAGTGTCAAGGGAGAAATTCAGAAACTCAGGCCGAGCTGCCTGGAGCCCAGGGGCGGTTCTAAAGTGTGTGGAGAGCCGCTGTGTCCCTGGATGAATTGAGAAAAAGGGTGAAAAAATGGCAAAGTGTCAAGGGAGAAATTCAGAAACTCAGGCCGAGCTGCCTGGAGCCCAGGGGCGGTTCTAAAGTGTGTGGAGAGCCGCTGTGTCCCTGGATGAATTGAGAAAAAGGGTGAAAAAATGGCAAAGTGTCAAGGGAGCTAGGCAGAAACCCATGCCTAGGGTCCTGGAGCCCAGGGGCGGCTGCAAAGTCTGTGGAGAGCCGCTGTTGCCCTGGATGAAATGAGAAAAAGGGTGAAAAAATGGCAAAGTGTCAAGGGAGCTAGGCAGAAACCCATGCCTAGGGTCCTGGAGCCCAGGGGCCGCGGGAAAGTCTGTGGAGAGCCGCTGTGTCCCTGGATGAAATGAGAAAAAAGGTGAAAAAATGGCAAAGTGTCAAGGGAGCTAGGCAGAAACCCATGCCTAGGGTCCTGGAGCCCAGGGGCCGCGGGAAAGTCTGTGGAGAGCCGCTGTGTCCCTGGATGAAATGAGAAAAAGGGTGAAAAAATGGCAAAGTGTCAAGGGAGCTAGGCAGAAACCCATGCCTAGGGTCCTGGAGCCCAGGGGCCGCGGGAAAGTCTGTGGAGAGCCGCTGTGTCCCTGGATGAAATGAGAAAAAGGGTGAAAAAATGGCAAAGTGTCAAGGGAGCTAGGCAGAAACCCATGCCTAGGGTCCTGGAGCCCAGGGGCCGCGGGAAAGTCTGTGGAGAGCCGCTGTGTCCCTGGATGAAATGAGAAAAAAGGTGAAAAAATGGCAAAGTGTCAAGGGAGCTAGGCAGAAACCCATGCCGAGCTGCCTGGAGCCCAGGGGCGGCTGCAAAGTCTGTGGAGAGCCGCTGTGTCCCTGGATGAAATGAGAAAAAAGGTGAAAAAATGGCAAAGTGTCAAGGGAGAAATTCAGAAACCCAGGCCGAGCTGGCTGGAGCCCAGGGGCGGCTGCAAAGTCTGTGGAGAGCCGCTGTGTCCCTGGATGAAATGAGAAAAAAGGTGAAAAAATGGCAAAGTGTCAAGGGAGAAATTCAGAAACTCAGGCCGAGCTGCCTGGAGCCTCAAAGCGGATAGAAATAGCGTGGAGAGCCGCTGTTAAGCCAGACGCCCTCTGGCGGACACAGGCAGGAGTTGCAGTAAATGCATTGAAGTCAATGGGCGAGAGTAAGCCATGCCTTGCGTCCTGGAGCCCAGGGGCGGTTCTAAAGTCTGTGAGAGCCGCTGTGTCCCTGGATGAAATGAGAAAAAGAGTGAAAAAATGGCAAAGTGTCAAGGGAGCTAGGCAGAAACCCATGCCTAGGGTCCTGGAGCCCAGGGGCCGCGGGAAAGTCTGTGGAGAGCCGCTGTGTCCCTGGATGAAATGAGAAAAAGGGTGAAAAAATGGCAAAGTGTCAAGGGAGAAATTCAGAAACTCAGGCCGAGCTGCCTGGAGCCCAGGGGCGGCTGTAAAGTCTGTGGAGAGCCGCTGTGTCCCTGGATGAAATGAGAAAAAGGGTGAAAAAATGGCAAAGTGTCAAGGGAGCTAGGCAGAAACCCATGCCGAGCTGCCTGGAGCCCAGGGGCGGCTGTAAAGTCTGTGGAGTGCCGCTGTGTCCCTGGATGAAATGAGAAAAAGGGTGAAAAAATGGCAAAGTGTCAAGGGAGAAATTCAGAAACTCAGGCCGAGCTGCCTGGAGCCCAGGGGCGGCTGCAAAGTCTGTGGAGTGCCGCTGTGTCCCTGGATGAAATGAGAAAAAGGGTGGAAAAATGGCAAAGTGTCAAGGGAGAAATTCAGAAACCCATGCCTAGGGTCCTGGAGCCCAGGGGCGGCTGTAAAGTCTGTGGAGAGCCGCTGTGTCCCTGGATGAAATGAGAAAAAAGGTGAAAAAATGGCAAAGTGTCAAGGGAGCTAGGCAGAAACCCATGCCTAGGGTCCTGGAGCCCAGGGGCCGCGGGAAAGTCTGTGGAGAGCCGCTGTGTCCCTGGATGAATTGAGAAAAAGGGTGAAAAAATGGCAAAGTGTCAAGGGAGAAATTCAGAAACTCAGGCCGAGCTGCCTGGAGCCCAGGGGCGGTTCTAAAGTGTGTGGAGAGCCGCTGTGTCCCTGGATGAATTGAGAAAAAGGGTGAAAAAATGGCAAAGTGTCAAGGGAGCTAGGCAGAAACCCATGCCTAGGGTCCTGGAGCCCAGGGGCGGCTGCAAAGTCTGTGGAGAGCCGCTGTGTCCCTGGATGAAATGAGAAAAAAGGTGAAAAAATGGCAAAGTGTCAAGGGAGAAATTCAGAAACCCAGGCCGAGCTGCCTGGAGCCCAGGGGCGGCTGTAAAGTCTGTGGAGTGCCGCTGTGTCCCTGGATGAAATGAGAAAAAAGGTGAAAAAATGGCAAAGTGCCAAGGGAGCTAGGCAGAAACCCATGCCTAGGGTCCTGGAGCCCAGGGGCGGTTCTAAAGTCTGTGAGAGCCGCTGTGTCCCTGGATGAATTGAGAAAAAGGGTGAAAAAATGGCAAAGTGTCAAGGGAGAAATTCAGAAACTCAGGCCGAGCTGCCTGGAGCCCAGGGGCGGCTGTAAAGTCTGTGGAGAGCCGCTGTGTCCCTGGATGAAATGAGAAAAAGGGTGAAAAAATGGCAAAGTGTCAAGGGAAAAATTCAGAAACCCATGCCTAGGGTCCTGGAGCCCAGGGGCGGCTGTAAAGTCTGTGGAGAGCCGCTGTGTCCCTGGATGAATTGAGAAAAAGGGTGAAAAAATGGCAAAGTGTCAAGGGAGCTAGGCAGAAACCCATGCCTAGGGTCCTGGAGCCCAGGGGCGGCTGCAAAGTCTGTGGAGAGCCGCTGTGTCCCTGGATGAAATGAGAAAAAGGGTGGAAAAATGGCAAAGTGTCAAGGGAGCTAGGCAGAAACCCATGCCGAGCTGCCTGGAGCCCAGGGGCGGCTGTAAAGTCTGTGGAGTGCCGCTGTGTCCCTGGATGAAATGAGAAAAAGGGTGAAAAAATGGCAAAGTGTCAAGGGAGAAATTCAGAAACTCAGGCCGAGCTGCCTGGAGCCCAGGGGCGGTTCTAAAGTGTGTGGAGAGCCGCTGTGTCCCTGGATGAATTGAGAAAAAGGGTGAAAAAATGGCAAAGTGTCAAGGGAGCTAGGCAGAAACCCATGCCTAGGGTCCTGGAGCCCAGGGGCGGCTGCAAAGTCTGTGGAGAGCCGCTGTTGCCCTGGATGAAATGAGAAAAAGGGTGAAAAAATGGCAAAGTGTCAAGGGAGCTAGGCAGAAACCCATGCCTAGGGTCCTGGAGCCCAGGGGCCGCGGGAAAGTCTGTGGAGAGCCGCTGTGTCCCTGGATGAAATGAGAAAAAAGGTGAAAAAATGGCAAAGTGTCAAGGGAGCTAGGCAGAAACCCATGCCTAGGGTCCTGGAGCCCAGGGGCCGCGGGAAAGTCTGTGGAGAGCCGCTGTGTCCCTGGATGAAATGAGAAAAAGGGTGAAAAAATGGCAAAGTGTCAAGGGAGCTAGGCAGAAACCCATGCCTAGGGTCCTGGAGCCCAGGGGCCGCGGGAAAGTCTGTGGAGAGCCGCTGTGTCCCTGGATGAAATGAGAAAAAAGGTGAAAAAATGGCAAAGTGTCAAGGGAGCTAGGCAGAAACCCATGCCGAGCTGCCTGGAGCCCAGGGGCGGCTGCAAAGTCTGTGGAGAGCCGCTGTGTCCCTGGATGAAATGAGAAAAAGGGTGGAAAAATGGCAAAGTGTCAAGGGAGCTAGGCAGAAACCCATGCCGAGCTGCCTGGAGCCCAGGGGCGGCTGTAAAGTCTGTGGAGTGCCGCTGTGTCCCTGGATGAAATGAGAAAAAGGGTGAAAAAATGGCAAAGTGTCAAGGGAGAAATTCAGAAACTCAGGCCGAGCTGCCTGGAGCCCAGGGGCGGTTCTAAAGTGTGTGGAGAGCCGCTGTGTCCCTGGATGAATTGAGAAAAAGGGTGAAAAAATGGCAAAGTGTCAAGGGAGAAATTCAGAAACTCAGGCCGAGCTGCCTGGAGCCCAGGGGCGGTTCTAAAGTGTGTGGAGAGCCGCTGTGTCCCTGGATGAATTGAGAAAAAGGGTGAAAAAATGGCAAAGTGTCAAGGGAGCTAGGCAGAAACCCATGCCTAGGGTCCTGGAGCCCAGGGGCGGCTGCAAAGTCTGTGGAGAGCCGCTGTTGCCCTGGATGAAATGAGAAAAAGGGTGAAAAAATGGCAAAGTGTCAAGGGAGCTAGGCAGAAACCCATGCCTAGGGTCCTGGAGCCCAGGGGCCGCGGGAAAGTCTGTGGAGAGCCGCTGTGTCCCTGGATGAAATGAGAAAAAAGGTGAAAAAATGGCAAAGTGTCAAGGGAGCTAGGCAGAAACCCATGCCTAGGGTCCTGGAGCCCAGGGGCCGCGGGAAAGTCTGTGGAGAGCCGCTGTGCCCCTGGATGAAATGAGAAAAAGGGTGAAAAAATGGCAAAGTGTCAAGGGAGCTAGGCAGAAACCCATGCCTAGGGTCCTGGAGCCCAGGGGCCGCGGGAAAGTCTGTGGAGAGCCGCTGTGTCCCTGGATGAAATGAGAAAAAAGGTGAAAAAATGGCAAAGTGTCAAGGGAGCTAGGCAGAAACCCATGCCGAGCTGCCTGGAGCCCAGGGGCGGCTGCAAAGTCTGTGGAGAGCCGCTGTGTCCCTGGATGAAATGAGAAAAAAGGTGAAAAAATGGCAAAGTGTCAAGGGAGAAATTCAGAAACCCAGGCCGAGCTGCCTGGAGCCCAGGGGCGGCTGTAAAGTCTGTGGAGTGCCGCTGTGTCCCTGGATGAAATGAGAAAAAAGGTGAAAAAATGGCAAAGTGTCAAGGGAGCTAGGCAGAAACCCATGCCTAGGGTCCTGGAGCCCAGGGGCGGTTCTAAAGTCTGTGAGAGCCGCTGTGTCCCTGGATGAATTGAGAAAAAGGGTGAAAAAATGGCAAAGTGTCAAGGGAGAAATTCAGAAACTCAGGCCGAGCTGCCTGGAGCCCAGGGGCGGTTCTAAAGTGTGTGGAGAGCCGCTGTGTCCCTGGATGAATTGAGAAAAAGGGTGAAAAAATGGCAAAGTGTCAAGGGAGCTAGGCAGAAACCCATGCCTAGGGTCCTGGAGCCCAGGGGCGGCTGCAAAGTCTGTGGAGAGCCGCTGTTGCCCTGGATGAAATGAGAAAAAGGGTGAAAAAATGGCAAAGTGTCAAGGGAGCTAGGCAGAAACCCATGCCTAGGGTCCTGGAGCCCAGGGGCCGCGGGAAAGTCTGTGGAGAGCCGCTGTGTCCCTGGATGAAATGAGAAAAAAGGTGAAAAAATGGCAAAGTGTCAAGGGAGCTAGGCAGAAACCCATGCCTAGGGTCCTGGAGCCCAGGGGCCGCGGGAAAGTCTGTGGAGAGCCGCTGTGTCCCTGGATGAAATGAGAAAAAGGGTGAAAAAATGGCAAAGTGTCAAGGGAGCTAGGCAGAAACCCATGCCTAGGGTCCTGGAGCCCAGGGGCCGCGGGAAAGTCTGTGGAGAGCCGCTGTGTCCCTGGATGAAATGAGAAAAAGGGTGAAAAAATGGCAAAGTGTCAAGGGAGCTAGGCAGAAACCCATGCCTAGGGTCCTG
Organism: Dunckerocampus dactyliophorus; assembly: GCF_027744805.1. NCBI lineage: Eukaryota > Metazoa > Chordata > Actinopteri > Syngnathiformes > Syngnathidae > Dunckerocampus > Dunckerocampus dactyliophorus. Next base: position 35,952 of record NW_026559876.1, on the reverse strand, counting down.
GAGCCCAGGGGCCGCGGGAAAGTCTGTGGAGAGCCGCTGTGTCCCTGGATGAAATGAGAAAAAAGGTGAAAAAATGGCAAAGTGTCAAGGGAGCTAGGCAGAAACCCATGCCGAGCTGCCTGGAGCCCAGGGGCGGCTGCAAAGTCTGTGGAGAGCCGCTGTGTCCCTGGATGAAATGAGAAAAAAGGTGAAAAAATGGCAAAGTGTCAAGGGAGAAATTCAGAAACCCAGGCCGAGCTGGCTGGAGCCCAGGGGCGGCTGCAAAGTCTGTGGAGAGCCGCTGTGTCCCTGGATGAAATGAGAAAAAAGGTGAAAAAATGGCAAAGTGTCAAGGGAGAAATTCAGAAACTCAGGCCGAGCTGCCTGGAGCCTCAAAGCGGATAGAAATAGCGTGGAGAGCCGCTGTTAAGCCAGACGCCCTCTGGCGGACACAGGCAGGAGTTGCAGTAAATGCATTGAAGTCAATGGGCGAGAGTAAGCCATGCCTTGCGTCCTGGAGCCCAGGGGCGGTTCTAAAGTCTGTGAGAGCCGCTGTGTCCCTGGATGAAATGAGAAAAAGAGTGAAAAAATGGCAAAGTGTCAAGGGAGCTAGGCAGAAACCCATGCCTAGGGTCCTGGAGCCCAGGGGCCGCGGGAAAGTCTGTGGAGAGCCGCTGTGTCCCTGGATGAAATGAGAAAAAGGGTGAAAAAATGGCAAAGTGTCAAGGGAGAAATTCAGAAACTCAGGCCGAGCTGCCTGGAGCCCAGGGGCGGCTGTAAAGTCTGTGGAGAGCCGCTGTGTCCCTGGATGAAATGAGAAAAAGGGTGAAAAAATGGCAAAGTGTCAAGGGAGCTAGGCAGAAACCCATGCCGAGCTGCCTGGAGCCCAGGGGCGGCTGTAAAGTCTGTGGAGTGCCGCTGTGTCCCTGGATGAAATGAGAAAAAGGGTGAAAAAATGGCAAAGTGTCAAGGGAGAAATTCAGAAACTCAGGCCGAGCTGCCTGGAGCCCAGGGGCGGCTGCAAAGTCTGTGGAGTGCCGCTGTGTCCCTGGATGAAATGAGAAAAAGGGTGGAAAAATGGCAAAGTGTCAAGGGAGAAATTCAGAAACCCATGCCTAGGGTCCTGGAGCCCAGGGGCGGCTGTAAAGTCTGTGGAGAGCCGCTGTGTCCCTGGATGAAATGAGAAAAAAGGTGAAAAAATGGCAAAGTGTCAAGGGAGCTAGGCAGAAACCCATGCCTAGGGTCCTGGAGCCCAGGGGCCGCGGGAAAGTCTGTGGAGAGCCGCTGTGTCCCTGGATGAATTGAGAAAAAGGGTGAAAAAATGGCAAAGTGTCAAGGGAGAAATTCAGAAACTCAGGCCGAGCTGCCTGGAGCCCAGGGGCGGTTCTAAAGTGTGTGGAGAGCCGCTGTGTCCCTGGATGAATTGAGAAAAAGGGTGAAAAAATGGCAAAGTGTCAAGGGAGCTAGGCAGAAACCCATGCCTAGGGTCCTGGAGCCCAGGGGCGGCTGCAAAGTCTGTGGAGAGCCGCTGTGTCCCTGGATGAAATGAGAAAAAAGGTGAAAAAATGGCAAAGTGTCAAGGGAGAAATTCAGAAACCCAGGCCGAGCTGCCTGGAGCCCAGGGGCGGCTGTAAAGTCTGTGGAGTGCCGCTGTGTCCCTGGATGAAATGAGAAAAAAGGTGAAAAAATGGCAAAGTGTCAAGGGAGCTAGGCAGAAACCCATGCCTAGGGTCCTGGAGCCCAGGGGCGGTTCTAAAGTCTGTGAGAGCCGCTGTGTCCCTGGATGAATTGAGAAAAAGGGTGAAAAAATGGCAAAGTGTCAAGGGAGAAATTCAGAAACTCAGGCCGAGCTGCCTGGAGCCCAGGGGCGGCTGTAAAGTCTGTGGAGAGCCGCTGTGTCCCTGGATGAAATGAGAAAAAGGGTGAAAAAATGGCAAAGTGTCAAGGGAAAAATTCAGAAACCCATGCCTAGGGTCCTGGAGCCCAGGGGCGGCTGTAAAGTCTGTGGAGAGCCGCTGTGTCCCTGGATGAATTGAGAAAAAGGGTGAAAAAATGGCAAAGTGTCAAGGGAGCTAGGCAGAAACCCATGCCTAGGGTCCTGGAGCCCAGGGGCGGCTGCAAAGTCTGTGGAGAGCCGCTGTGTCCCTGGATGAAATGAGAAAAAGGGTGGAAAAATGGCAAAGTGTCAAGGGAGCTAGGCAGAAACCCATGCCGAGCTGCCTGGAGCCCAGGGGCGGCTGTAAAGTCTGTGGAGTGCCGCTGTGTCCCTGGATGAAATGAGAAAAAGGGTGAAAAAATGGCAAAGTGTCAAGGGAGAAATTCAGAAACTCAGGCCGAGCTGCCTGGAGCCCAGGGGCGGTTCTAAAGTGTGTGGAGAGCCGCTGTGTCCCTGGATGAATTGAGAAAAAGGGTGAAAAAATGGCAAAGTGTCAAGGGAGAAATTCAGAAACTCAGGCCGAGCTGCCTGGAGCCCAGGGGCGGTTCTAAAGTGTGTGGAGAGCCGCTGTGTCCCTGGATGAATTGAGAAAAAGGGTGAAAAAATGGCAAAGTGTCAAGGGAGCTAGGCAGAAACCCATGCCTAGGGTCCTGGAGCCCAGGGGCGGCTGCAAAGTCTGTGGAGAGCCGCTGTTGCCCTGGATGAAATGAGAAAAAGGGTGAAAAAATGGCAAAGTGTCAAGGGAGCTAGGCAGAAACCCATGCCTAGGGTCCTGGAGCCCAGGGGCCGCGGGAAAGTCTGTGGAGAGCCGCTGTGTCCCTGGATGAAATGAGAAAAAAGGTGAAAAAATGGCAAAGTGTCAAGGGAGCTAGGCAGAAACCCATGCCTAGGGTCCTGGAGCCCAGGGGCCGCGGGAAAGTCTGTGGAGAGCCGCTGTGCCCCTGGATGAAATGAGAAAAAGGGTGAAAAAATGGCAAAGTGTCAAGGGAGCTAGGCAGAAACCCATGCCTAGGGTCCTGGAGCCCAGGGGCCGCGGGAAAGTCTGTGGAGAGCCGCTGTGTCCCTGGATGAAATGAGAAAAAAGGTGAAAAAATGGCAAAGTGTCAAGGGAGCTAGGCAGAAACCCATGCCGAGCTGCCTGGAGCCCAGGGGCGGCTGCAAAGTCTGTGGAGAGCCGCTGTGTCCCTGGATGAAATGAGAAAAAGGGTGGAAAAATGGCAAAGTGTCAAGGGAGCTAGGCAGAAACCCATGCCGAGCTGCCTGGAGCCCAGGGGCGGCTGTAAAGTCTGTGGAGTGCCGCTGTGTCCCTGGATGAAATGAGAAAAAGGGTGAAAAAATGGCAAAGTGTCAAGGGAGAAATTCAGAAACTCAGGCCGAGCTGCCTGGAGCCCAGGGGCGGTTCTAAAGTGTGTGGAGAGCCGCTGTGTCCCTGGATGAATTGAGAAAAAGGGTGAAAAAATGGCAAAGTGTCAAGGGAGAAATTCAGAAACTCAGGCCGAGCTGCCTGGAGCCCAGGGGCGGTTCTAAAGTGTGTGGAGAGCCGCTGTGTCCCTGGATGAATTGAGAAAAAGGGTGAAAAAATGGCAAAGTGTCAAGGGAGCTAGGCAGAAACCCATGCCTAGGGTCCTGGAGCCCAGGGGCGGCTGCAAAGTCTGTGGAGAGCCGCTGTTGCCCTGGATGAAATGAGAAAAAGGGTGAAAAAATGGCAAAGTGTCAAGGGAGCTAGGCAGAAACCCATGCCTAGGGTCCTGGAGCCCAGGGGCCGCGGGAAAGTCTGTGGAGAGCCGCTGTGTCCCTGGATGAAATGAGAAAAAAGGTGAAAAAATGGCAAAGTGTCAAGGGAGCTAGGCAGAAACCCATGCCTAGGGTCCTGGAGCCCAGGGGCCGCGGGAAAGTCTGTGGAGAGCCGCTGTGTCCCTGGATGAAATGAGAAAAAGGGTGAAAAAATGGCAAAGTGTCAAGGGAGCTAGGCAGAAACCCATGCCTAGGGTCCTGGAGCCCAGGGGCCGCGGGAAAGTCTGTGGAGAGCCGCTGTGTCCCTGGATGAAATGAGAAAAAGGGTGAAAAAATGGCAAAGTGTCAAGGGAGCTAGGCAGAAACCCATGCCTAGGGTCCTGGAGCCCAGGGGCCGCGGGAAAGTCTGTGGAGAGCCGCTGTGTCCCTGGATGAAATGAGAAAAAAGGTGAAAAAATGGCAAAGTGTCAAGGGAGCTAGGCAGAAACCCATGCCGAGCTGCCTGGAGCCCAGGGGCGGCTGCAAAGTCTGTGGAGAGCCGCTGTGTCCCTGGATGAAATGAGAAAAAAGGTGAAAAAATGGCAAAGTGTCAAGGGAGAAATTCAGAAACCCAGGCCGAGCTGGCTGGAGCCCAGGGGCGGCTGCAAAGTCTGTGGAGAGCCGCTGTGTCCCTGGATGAAATGAGAAAAAAGGTGAAAAAATGGCAAAGTGTCAAGGGAGAAATTCAGAAACTCAGGCCGAGCTGCCTGGAGCCTCAAAGCGGATAGAAATAGCGTGGAGAGCCGCTGTTAAGCCAGACGCCCTCTGGCGGACACAGGCAGGAGTTGCAGTAAATGCATTGAAGTCAATGGGCGAGAGTACCCAATGCGCCAAAAAAGTGCTGAAAATATGACAAAGTGTCAAATGAATGGGAGTCAATGGGCGAGAGTACCCAATGCACAAAAAAAGTGCTGAAAATATGACAAAGTGTCAAATGAATGGGAGTCAATGGGCGAGAGTACCCAATGCGCCAAAAAAGTGCTGAAAATATGACAAAGTGTCAAATGAATGGGAGTCAATGGGCGAGAGTACCCAATGCACAAAAAAAGTGCTGAAAATATGACAAAGTGTCAAATGAATGGGAGTCAATGGGCGAGAGTACCCAATGCACAAAAAAAGTGCTGAAAAAGTCCACACGAGCCTAGTCAGAAATGCAGGCCGAGGCGGCTGGAGCCCCAAAGCGGCTATAAAAAGCGTGGAGAGCCGCTGTCGCCCCGGAGAAACGGAGAAAAAGTGCTGAAAAAAGGCCCACGTCCTAACGGACCTAGGCGGAAGTGCAGGCGAGGCGGCAGGAGTCTGAAAACCGCTATAAAAAGCGTGGAGAGCCGCTGTCGCCCCGGAGAAACGTAGAAAAAGTGCTGAAAAAAGGCCTAAATCCTAACGGACCTAGGCGGAAGTGCAGGCGAGGCGGCAGGAGTCTGAAAACGGCTATAAAATGCGTGGAGAGCCGCTGTCGCCCCGGAGAAACGGAGAAAAAGTGCTGAAAAAAGGCCTAAATCCTAACGGACCGAGGCGGAAGTGCAGGCGAGGCGGCAGGAGTCTGAAAACGGCTATAAAATGCGTGGAGAGCCGCTGTCGCCCCGGAGGAACGGAGAAAAAGTGCTGAAAAAAGGCCTAAATCCTAACGGACCGAGGCGGAAGTGCAGGCGAGGCGGCAGGAGTCTGAAAACGGCTATAAAATGCGTGGAGAGCCGCTGTCGCCCCGGAGGAACGGAGAAAAAGTGCTGAAAAAAGGCCTAAATCCTAACGGACCGAGGCGGAAGTGCAGGCGAGGCGGCAGGAGTCTGAAAGCGGCTATAAAACGCGTGGAGAGCCGCTCGGATGATTTTTCAAAGTGTCAAATGAATGGGAGTGAATGGGGCAGAGTACCCAATGTGTAAAAAAAGTGCTGAAAAAACGACAAAGTCCACACGAGCCTAGTCAGAAATGCAGTCCGAGGCGGCTGGAGCCCCAAAGCGGCTATAAAACGCGTGGAGAGCCGCTCGGATGATTTTTCAAAGTGTCAAATGAATGGGAGTGAATGGGGCAGAGTACCCAATGTGTAAAAAAAGTGCTGAAAAAACGACAAAGTCCACACGAGCCTAGTCAGAAATGCAGTCCGAGGCGGCTGGAGCCCCAAAGCGGCTATAAAATGCGTGGAGAGCCGCTCGGATGATTTTTCAAAGTGTCAAATGAATGGGAGTGAATGGGGCGGAGTACCCAATGCGCGAAAAAAGTGCTGAAAAAACGACAAAGTCCACACGAGCCTAGTCAGAAATGAAGGC
>NW_026559876.1:12500-15000 GCF_027744805.1 Dunckerocampus dactyliophorus | reverse complement strand
CAAATGAATGGGAGTCAATGGGCGAGAGTACCCAATGCACAAAAAAAGTGCTGAAAAAGTCCACACGAGCCTAGTCAGAAATGCAGGCCGAGGCGGCTGGAGCCCCAAAGCGGCTATAAAAAGCGTGGAGAGCCGCTGTCGCCCCGGAGAAACGGAGAAAAAGTGCTGAAAAAAGGCCCACGTCCTAACGGACCTAGGCGGAAGTGCAGGCGAGGCGGCAGGAGTCTGAAAACCGCTATAAAAAGCGTGGAGAGCCGCTGTCGCCCCGGAGAAACGTAGAAAAAGTGCTGAAAAAAGGCCTAAATCCTAACGGACCTAGGCGGAAGTGCAGGCGAGGCGGCAGGAGTCTGAAAACGGCTATAAAATGCGTGGAGAGCCGCTGTCGCCCCGGAGAAACGGAGAAAAAGTGCTGAAAAAAGGCCTAAATCCTAACGGACCGAGGCGGAAGTGCAGGCGAGGCGGCAGGAGTCTGAAAACGGCTATAAAATGCGTGGAGAGCCGCTGTCGCCCCGGAGGAACGGAGAAAAAGTGCTGAAAAAAGGCCTAAATCCTAACGGACCGAGGCGGAAGTGCAGGCGAGGCGGCAGGAGTCTGAAAACGGCTATAAAATGCGTGGAGAGCCGCTGTCGCCCCGGAGGAACGGAGAAAAAGTGCTGAAAAAAGGCCTAAATCCTAACGGACCGAGGCGGAAGTGCAGGCGAGGCGGCAGGAGTCTGAAAGCGGCTATAAAACGCGTGGAGAGCCGCTCGGATGATTTTTCAAAGTGTCAAATGAATGGGAGTGAATGGGGCAGAGTACCCAATGTGTAAAAAAAGTGCTGAAAAAACGACAAAGTCCACACGAGCCTAGTCAGAAATGCAGTCCGAGGCGGCTGGAGCCCCAAAGCGGCTATAAAACGCGTGGAGAGCCGCTCGGATGATTTTTCAAAGTGTCAAATGAATGGGAGTGAATGGGGCAGAGTACCCAATGTGTAAAAAAAGTGCTGAAAAAACGACAAAGTCCACACGAGCCTAGTCAGAAATGCAGTCCGAGGCGGCTGGAGCCCCAAAGCGGCTATAAAATGCGTGGAGAGCCGCTCGGATGATTTTTCAAAGTGTCAAATGAATGGGAGTGAATGGGGCGGAGTACCCAATGCGCGAAAAAAGTGCTGAAAAAACGACAAAGTCCACACGAGCCTAGTCAGAAATGAAGGCCGAGGCGGCTGGAGCCCCAAAGCGGCTATAAAATGCGTGGAGAGCCGCTCGGATGATTTTTCTAAGTGTGAAATGAATGGGAGTGAATGGGGCGGAGTACCCAATGCGCGAAAAAAGTGCTGAAAAAACGACAAAGTGTCAAATGAATGGGAGTGAATGGGCGGAGTACCCAATGCGTGAAAAAAGGTCTGGAAAAACGACAAAGTGTCAAATGAATGGGAGTCAATGGGCGGAGTACCCAATGCGCGAAAAAAGTGCTGAAAAAATGACAAAGTGTCAAATGAATGGGAGTCAATGAGTGTTTTGGTCGACCAGGAAAAAACGCGTTTACGGGAGAGGGTAAATCAGCCGAGAGGGGGGGGGGGGGTATACTTTACCCTCTCCCGTAAATGCCATTTTTCCTGGTTGACCAAAACACCTCCAGCACGATTTCGGAAACCCAGTTTTTAGAAACACTGACCTCCAGGGGAAGTACCGAGAAAAGCACACTTTTGAATCCGCTTTTGACGCACTGAAACACGGACGTGAGCTGGGGCTGTGCCGCTCTTGGAAAACCCCTGGAGGTTATTTTCTAAAACGGGTTTCCGCGTCCCCCGGGCGCCCGTGTTGGGCCGCGCAAGGCGGTCCGGGCTGCCCACCCCATCTGAGTGCCCCGTTGGGCCGCGTGCATGGCAGGCATCCAAGGAAGGCTGATGAGCAGCGGTGATGATGATGATGAGACACCAGCTGCAAATTTGACAAAGTGTCACCTCTCAAGCATTTCCAAGCGTGACACAAACAAAAGGGAACGGGAACTTTTATATGAGTGACTTGTGCTTCTTTTTCTCCAAGTGTCACTCCACAGCTGGCACCCAGGCTGTGTGACGCAGGTGTCCGACGAGGAGCGCCCGCGATGGGCCGCGTCAGGCGGCCCGGGCCGCGCTATCACCTCCGGATGACAACATCCAAAGGAGCACGTTGGTGCTTGCTGGGAGTTTGCGCACGCGATAGGCGACGCCTGGCGGCCCTGGCCGCGCCTCGCCAGCGGGTAATGACGACCGCGAGCGCCATGCTGCGCCGATGGAGCTGTCCGAGGAGCGAGAGCGCCCGCCATGGGCGGCATCCGGCGGCCCCTGGCCGTGCTTCGTCTGCGGGTCGCTCTCCACCTCCGGGTGGCCAATCCGAGGTGTCCGCAAAGTGTGTGCGCTCGCCATGGGCGGCATCCGGCGGCCTCTGGCCGTGCTTCGTCTGCGGGTGCACACTCGGAGCGAGGCTCCTGCTCGCTCCGGCGCGGTAGCTTTGTCCGCGCTCCACCTCCGGGTGGCGAA
>NW_026559875.1:110000-112872 GCF_027744805.1 Dunckerocampus dactyliophorus | reverse complement strand
TGCCTAGCTCCCTTGACACTTTGCCATTTTTTCACCTTTTTTCTCATTTCATCCAGGGCAACAGCGGCTCTCACAGACTTTAGAACCGCCCCTGGGCTCCAGGACCCTAGGCATGGGTTTCTGCCTAGCTCCCTTGACACTTTGCCATTTTTTCACCTTTTTTCTCATTTCATCCAGGGACACAGCGGCTCTCCACAGACTTTCCCGCGGCCCCTGGGCTCCAGGACCCTAGGCATGGGTTTCTGCCTAGCTCCCTTGACACTTTGTTACTTTTTCACCCTTTTTCTCATTTCATCCAGGGACACAGCGGCTCTCCACAGACTTTGCATCCGCCCCTGGGCTCCAGGCAGCTCGGCCTGAGTTTCTGAATTTCTCCCTTGACACTTTGCCATTTTTTCACCTTTTTTCTCATTTCATCCAGGGACACAGCGGCTCTCCACAGACTTTCCCGCGGCCCCTGGGCTCCAGGCAGCTCGGCCTGAGTTTCTGAATTTCTCCCTTGACACTTTGCCATTTTTCCACCCTTTTTCTCATTTCATCCAGGGACACAGCGGCTCTCCACAGACTTTACAGCCGCCCCTGGGCTCCAGGACCCTAGGCATGGGTTTCTGAATTTCTCCCTTGACACTTTGCCATTTTTTCACCTTTTTTCTCATTTCATCCAGGGACACAGCGGCACTCCACAGACTTTGCAGCCGCCCCTGGGCTCCAGGCAGCTCGGCCTGAGTTTCTGAATTTCTCCCTTGACACTTTGCCATTTTTCCACCCTTTTTCTCATTTCATCCAGGGACACAGCGGCACTCCACAGACTTTGCAGCCGCCCCTGGGCTCCAGGCAGCTCGGCCTGAGTTTCTGAATTTCTCCCTTGACACTTTGCCATTTTTCCACCTTTTTTCTCATTTCATCCAGGGACACAGCGGCACTCCACAGACTTTACAGCCGCCCCTGGGCTCCAGGCAGCTCGGCCTGAGTTTCTGAATTTCTCCCTTGACACTTTGCCATTTTTTCACCTTTTTTCTCATTTCATCCAGGGACACAGCGGCACTCCACAGACTTTCCCGCGGCCCCTGGGCTCCAGGACCCTAGGCATGGGTTTCTGCCTAGCTCCCTTGACACTTTGCCATTTTTTCACCCTTTTTCTCAATTCATCCAGGGACACAGCGGCTCTCACAGACTTTAGAACCGCCCCTGGGCTCCAGGACCCTAGGCATGGGTTTCTGCCTAGCTCCCTTGACACTTTGCCATTTTTTCACCTTTTTTCTCATTTCATCCAGGGACACAGCGGCTCTCCACAGACTTTCCCGCGGCCCCTGGGCTCCAGGCAGCTCGGCCTGAGTTTCTGAATTTCTCCCTTGACACTTTGCCATTTTTTCACCTTTTTTCTCATTTCATCCAGGGACACAGCGGCACTCCACAGACTTTACAGCCGCCCCTGGGCTCCAGGCAGCTCGGCCTGAGTTTCTGAATTTCTCCCTTGACACTTTGCCATTTTTTCACCTTTTTTCTCATTTCATCCAGGGACACAGCGGCACTCCACAGACTTTACAGCCGCCCCTGGGCTCCAGGCAGCTCGGCCTGAGTTTCTGAATTTCTCCCTTGACACTTTGCCATTTTTTCACCTTTTTTCTCATTTCATCCAGGGACACAGCGGCACTCCACAGACTTTCCCGCGGCCCCTGGGCTCCAGGACCCTAGGCATGGGTTTCTGCCTAGCTCCCTTGACACTTTGCCATTTTTTCACCCTTTTTCTCAATTCATCCAGGGACACAGCGGCTCTCACAGACTTTAGAACCGCCCCTGGGCTCCAGGACCCTAGGCATGGGTTTCTGCCTAGCTCCCTTGACACTTTGCCATTTTTTCACCTTTTTTCTCATTTCATCCAGGGACACAGCGGCTCTCCACAGACTTTGCAGCCGCCCCTGGGCTCCAGGCAGCTCGGCCTGGGTTTCTGAATTTCTCCCTTGACACTTTGCCATTTTTTCACCTTTTTTCTCATTTCATCCAGGGACACAGCGGCTCTCCACAGACTTTGCAGCCGCCCCTGGGCTCCAGGCAGCTCGGCCTGGGTTTCTGAATTTCTCCCTTGACACTTTGCCATTTTTTCACCCTTTTTCTCATTTCATCCAGGGACACAGCGGCACTCCACAGACTTTACAGCCGCCCCTGGGCTCCAGGCAGCTCGGCATGGGTTTCTGCCTAGCTCCCTTGACACTTTGCCATTTTTCCACCCTTTTTCTCATTTCATCCAGGGACACAGCGGCTCTCCACAGACTTTCCCGCGGCCCCTGGGCTCCAGGCAGCTCGGCCTGAGTTTCTGAATTTCTCCCTTGACACTTTGCCATTTTTTCACCTTTTTTCTCATTTCATCCAGGGACACAGCGGCACTCCACAGACTTTACAGCCGCCCCTGGGCTCCAGGCAGCTCGGCATGGGTTTCTGCCTAGCTCCCTTGACACTTTGCCATTTTTTCACCTTTTTTCTCATTTCATCCAGGGCAACAGCGGCTCTCACAGACTTTAGAACCGCCCCTGGGCTCCAGGACCCTAGGCATGGGTTTCTGCCTAGCTCCCTTGACACTTTGCCATTTTTTCACCTTTTTTCTCATTTCATCCAGGGACACAGCGGCTCTCCACAGACTTTCCCGCGGCCCCTGGGCTCCAGGACCCTAGGCATGGGTTTCTGCCTAGCTCCCTTGACACTTTGTTACTTTTTCACCCTTTTTCTCATTTCATCCAGGGACACAGCGGCTCTCCACAGACTTTGCATCCGCCCCTGGGCTCCAGGCAGCTCGGCCTGAGTTTCTGAATTTCTCCCTTGACACTTTGCCATTTTTTCACCTTTTTTCTCATTTCATCCAGGGACACAGCGGCTC
>NW_026559875.1:85000-97500 GCF_027744805.1 Dunckerocampus dactyliophorus | reverse complement strand
GCCCATAGAGGCCAACCCGCAGGCTGGAGGAGCCGTCCGCCCGAACACCGGCACCACGGCCGGCCGGCGGGGGCCCTCCAAAGGCGGGTCTGGTTTACCGCTAGGTCAGTGGGGGCTCAGGGGGTTGGGGTGTGTGCGAGCGCGGCCGGGTGGGGGGCAATGGCCCCCCGGGTGGCCGCGCCGGAGGTGTCACTCGCCTCCAGTGAGCACTCGGCTCCTCTTTGTCGGACACCCGGAGGTGAAGCGCGGGCCCTGCTACCGCGCCGGAGGTCCCACTGGCCTCCAATGAGCACACTCGGCTCCTCTTTGTCGGACACCCGGAGGTGAGGCGCGGGCCCCTCTTACCCGCGCCGGAGCCTCAGCTTGCCTTCCAGTGAGCTGGGCTCCTTTTTATTTTCTTTGGAGTGGGCCACCCGGAGGTGGAGAGCGACCCGCAGACGAAGCACGGCCAGGGGCCGCCGGATGCCGCCCATGGCGGGCGCTCCCACTCCTCTGACACCTGCGAAGCAGCAAAGTGCTCCTTTTCGATTCCTTCCGCCACCCGGAGGTGGAGCGCGGACCCAGCCACCGCGCCGGAGCGAGCAGCAGCCTCGCTCCGAGTGTGCGCCCGCAGACGAAGCACGGCCAGAGGCCGCCGGATGCCGCCCATGGCGGGCGCACACACTTTTCTGACACCTACGAAGCACCCAAGTGCTGCTTTTTGGGATTCGCCACCCGGAGGTGGAGCGCGGACAAAGCCACCGCGCCTAGTGTGCACCCGCAGACGAAGCACGGCCAGAGGCCGCCGGATGCCGCCCATGGCGGGCGCACACACTCTTCTGACACCTTCGTAGCACCAAAGTGCTGCTTTTTGGGATTCGCCACCCGGAGGTGGAGCGCGGACAAAGCTACCGCGCCGGAGCGAGCAGGAGCCTCGCTCCGAGTGTGCACCCGCAGACGAAGCACGGCCAGAGGCCGCCGGATGCCGCCCATGGCGAGCGCACACACTTTGCGGACACCTCGGATTGGCCACCCGGAGGTGGAGAGCGACCCGCAGACGAAGCACGGCCAGGGGCCGCCGGATGCCGCCCATGGCGGGCGCTCTCGCTCCTCGGACAGCTCCATCGGCGCAGCATGGCGCTCGCGGTCGTCATTACCCGCTGGCGAGGCGCGGCCAGGGCCGCCAGGCGTCGCCTATCGCGTGCGCAAACTCCCAGCAAGCACCAACGTGCTCCTTTGGATGTTGTCATCCGGAGGTGATAGCGCGGCCCGGGCCGCCTGACGCGGCCCATCGCGGGCGCTCCTCGTCGGACACCTGCGTCACACAGCCTGGGTGCCAGCTGTGGAGTGACACTTGGAGAAAAAGAAGCACAAGTCACTCATATCAAAGTTCCCGTTCCCTTTTGTTTGTGTCACGCTTGGAAATGCTTGAGAGGTGACACTTTGTCAAAATTGCAGCTGGTGTCTCATCATCATCATCACCGCTGCTCATCAGCCTTCCTTGGATGCCTGCCATGCACGCGGCCCAACGGGGCACTCAGATGGGGTGGGCAGCCCGGACCGCCTTGCGCGGCCCAACACGGGCGCCCAGGGGGACGCGGAAACCCGTTTTAGAAAATAACCTCCAGGGGTTTTCCAAGAGCGGCACAGCCCCAGCTCACGTCCGTGTTTCAGTGCGTCAAAAGCGGATTCAAAAGTGTGCTTTTCTCGGTACTTCCCCTGGAGGTCAGTGTTTCTAAAAACTGGGTTTCCGAAATCGTGCTGGAGGTGTTTTGGTCAACCAGGAAAAATGGCATTTACGGGAGAGGGTAAAGTATACCCCCCCCCCCCCTCTCGGCTGATTTACCCTCTCCCGTAAACGCGTTTTTTCCTGGTCGACCAAAACACTCATTGACTCCCATTCATTTGACACTTTGTCATTTTTTCAGCACTTTTTTCGCGCATTGGGTACTCCGCCCATTCACTCCCATTCATTTGACACTTTGTCGTTTTTCCAGACCTTTTTTCACGCATTGGGTACTCCGCCCATTCACTCCCATTCATTTGACACTTTGTCGTTTTTTCAGCACTTTTTTCGCGCATTGGGTACTCCGCCCCATTCACTCCCATTCATTTCACACTTAGAAAAATCATCCGAGCGGCTCTCCACGCATTTTATAGCCGCTTTGGGGCTCCAGCCGCCTCGGCCTTCATTTCTGACTAGGCTCGTGTGGACTTTGTCGTTTTTTCAGCACTTTTTTCGCGCATTGGGTACTCCGCCCCATTCACTCCCATTCATTTCACACTTTGAAAAATCATCCGAGCGGCTCTCCACGCATTTTATAGCCGCTTTGGGGCTCCAGCCGCCTCGGCCTTCATTTCTGACTAGGCTCGTGTGGACTTTGTCGTTTTTTCAGCACTTTTTTCGCGCATTGGGTACTCCGCCCCATTCACTCCCATTCATTTGACACTTTGAAAAATCATCCGAGCGGCTCTCCACGCATTTTATAGCCGCTTTGGGGCTCCAGCCGCCTCGGACTGCATTTCTGACTAGGCTCGTGTGGACTTTGTCGTTTTTTCAGCACTTTTTTTACACATTGGGTACTCTGCCCCATTCACTCCCATTCATTTGACACTTTGAAAAATCATCCGAGCGGCTCTCCACGCGTTTTATAGCCGCTTTGGGGCTCCAGCCGCCTCGGACTGCATTTCTGACTAGGCTCGTGTGGACTTTGTCGTTTTTTCAGCACTTTTTTTACACATTGGGTACTCTGCCCCATTCACTCCCATTCATTTGACACTTTGAAAAATCATCCGAGCGGCTCTCCACGCGTTTTATAGCCGCTTTCAGACTCCTGCCGCCTCGCCTGCACTTCCGCCTCGGTCCGTTAGGATTTAGGCCTTTTTTCAGCACTTTTTCTCCGTTCCTCCGGGGCGACAGCGGCTCTCCACGCATTTTATAGCCGTTTTCAGACTCCTGCCGCCTCGCCTGCACTTCCGCCTCGGTCCGTTAGGATTTAGGCCTTTTTTCAGCACTTTTTCTCCGTTCCTCCGGGGCGACAGCGGCTCTCCACGCATTTTATAGCCGTTTTCAGACTCCTGCCGCCTCGCCTGCACTTCCGCCTCGGTCCGTTAGGATTTAGGCCTTTTTTCAGCACTTTTTCTCCGTTCCTCCGGGGCGACAGCGGCTCTCCACGCATTTTATAGCCGTTTTCAGACTCCTGCCGCCTCGCCTGCACTTCCGCCTCGGTCCGTTAGGATTTAGGCCTTTTTTCAGCACTTTTTCTCCGTTTCTCCGGGGCGACAGCGGCTCTCCACGCATTTTATAGCCGTTTTCAGACTCCTGCCGCCTCGCCTGCACTTCCGCCTAGGTCCGTTAGGATTTAGGCCTTTTTTCAGCACTTTTTCTCCGTTTCTCCGGGGCGACAGCGGCTCTCCACGCTTTTTATAGCGGTTTTCAGACTCCTGCCGCCTCGCCTGCACTTCCGCCTCGGTCCGTTAGGACGTGGGCCTTTTTTCAGCACTTTTTCTCCGTTCCTCCGGGGCGACAGCGGCTCTCCACGCTTTTTATAGCCGCTTTGGGGCTCCAGCCGCCTCGGCCTGCATTTCTGACTAGGCTCGTGTGGACTTTTTCAGCACTTTTTTTGTGCATTGGGTACTCTCGCCCATTGACTCCCATTCATTTGACACTTTGTCATATTTTCAGCACTTTTTTGGCGCATTGGGTACTCTCGCCCATTGCCTCCCATTCATTTGACACTTTGTCATATTTTCAGCACTTTTTTGGCGCATTGGGTACTCTCGCCCATTGACTTCAATGCATTTACTGCAACTCCTGCCTGTGTCCGCCAGAGGGCGTCTGGCTTAACAGCGGCTCTCCACGCTATTTCTATCCGCTTTGAGGCTCCAGGCAGCTCGGCCTGGGTTTCTGAATTTCTCCCTTGACACTTTGTTACTTTTTCACCTTTTTTCTCATTTCATCCAGGGACACAGCGGCTCTCCACAGACTTTCCCGCGGCCCCTGGGCTCCAGGACCCTAGGCATGGGTTTCTGAATTTCTCCCTTGACACTTTGCCATTTTTTCACCTTTTTCTTCATTTCATCCAGGGACACAGCGGCTCTCCACAGACTTTCCCGCGGCCCCTGGGCTCCAGGCAGCTCGGCCTGAGTTTCTGAATTTCTCCCTTGACACTTTGCCATTTTTTCACCTTTTTTCTCATTTCATCCAGGGACACAGCGGCACTCCACAGACTTTACAGCCGCCCCTGGGCTCCAGGCAGCTCGGCATGGGTTTCTGCCTAGCTCCCTTGACACTTTGCCATTTTTTCACCTTTTTTCTCATTTCATCCAGGGCAACAGCGGCTCTCACAGACTTTAGAACCGCCCCTGGGCTCCAGGACCCTAGGCATGGGTTTCTGCCTAGCTCCCTTGACACTTTGCCATTTTTTCACCTTTTTTCTCATTTCATCCAGGGACACAGGGCTCTCCACAGACTTTCCCGCGGCCCCTGGGCTCCAGGACCCTAGGCATGGGTTTCTGCCTAGCTCCCTTGACACTTTGTTACTTTTTCACCCTTTTTCTCATTTCATCCAGGGACACAGCGGCTCTCCACAGACTTTGCATCCGCCCCTGGGCTCCAGGCAGCTCGGCCTGAGTTTCTGAATTTCTCCCTTGACACTTTGCCATTTTTTCACCTTTTTTCTCATTTCATCCAGGGACACAGCGGCTCTCCACAGACTTTCCCGCGGCCCCTGGGCTCCAGGCAGCTCGGCCTGAGTTTCTGAATTTCTCCCTTGACACTTTGCCATTTTTCCACCCTTTTTCTCATTTCATCCAGGGACACAGCGGCTCTCCACAGACTTTACAGCCGCCCCTGGGCTCCAGGACCCTAGGCATGGGTTTCTGAATTTCTCCCTTGACACTTTGCCATTTTTTCACCTTTTTTCTCATTTCATCCAGGGACACAGCGGCACTCCACAGACTTTGCAGCCGCCCCTGGGCTCCAGGCAGCTCGGCCTGAGTTTCTGAATTTCTCCCTTGACACTTTGCCATTTTTCCACCCTTTTTCTCATTTCATCCAGGGACACAGCGGCACTCCACAGACTTTGCAGCCGCCCCTGGGCTCCAGGCAGCTCGGCCTGAGTTTCTGAATTTCTCCCTTGACACTTTGCCATTTTTCCACCTTTTTTCTCATTTCATCCAGGGACACAGCGGCACTCCACAGACTTTACAGCCGCCCCTGGGCTCCAGGCAGCTCGGCCTGAGTTTCTGAATTTCTCCCTTGACACTTTGCCATTTTTTCACCTTTTTTCTCATTTCATCCAGGGACACAGCGGCACTCCACAGACTTTCCCGCGGCCCCTGGGCTCCAGGACCCTAGGCATGGGTTTCTGCCTAGCTCCCTTGACACTTTGCCATTTTTTCACCCTTTTTCTCAATTCATCCAGGGACACAGCGGCTCTCACAGACTTTAGAACCGCCCCTGGGCTCCAGGACCCTAGGCATGGGTTTCTGCCTAGCTCCCTTGACACTTTGCCATTTTTTCACCTTTTTTCTCATTTCATCCAGGGACACAGCGGCTCTCCACAGACTTTCCCGCGGCCCCTGGGCTCCAGGCAGCTCGGCCTGAGTTTCTGAATTTCTCCCTTGACACTTTGCCATTTTTTCACCTTTTTTCTCATTTCATCCAGGGACACAGCGGCACTCCACAGACTTTACAGCCGCCCCTGGGCTCCAGGCAGCTCGGCCTGAGTTTCTGAATTTCTCCCTTGACACTTTGCCATTTTTTCACCTTTTTTCTCATTTCATCCAGGGACACAGCGGCACTCCACAGACTTTACAGCCGCCCCTGGGCTCCAGGCAGCTCGGCCTGAGTTTCTGAATTTCTCCCTTGACACTTTGCCATTTTTTCACCTTTTTTCTCATTTCATCCAGGGACACAGCGGCACTCCACAGACTTTCCCGCGGCCCCTGGGCTCCAGGACCCTAGGCATGGGTTTCTGCCTAGCTCCCTTGACACTTTGCCATTTTTTCACCCTTTTTCTCAATTCATCCAGGGACACAGCGGCTCTCACAGACTTTAGAACCGCCCCTGGGCTCCAGGACCCTAGGCATGGGTTTCTGCCTAGCTCCCTTGACACTTTGCCATTTTTTCACCTTTTTTCTCATTTCATCCAGGGACACAGCGGCTCTCCACAGACTTTGCAGCCGCCCCTGGGCTCCAGGCAGCTCGGCCTGGGTTTCTGAATTTCTCCCTTGACACTTTGCCATTTTTTCACCCTTTTTCTCATTTCATCCAGGGACACAGCGGCACTCCACAGACTTTACAGCCGCCCCTGGGCTCCAGGCAGCTCGGCATGGGTTTCTGCCTAGCTCCCTTGACACTTTGCCATTTTTCCACCCTTTTTCTCATTTCATCCAGGGACACAGCGGCTCTCCACAGACTTTCCCGCGGCCCCTGGGCTCCAGGCAGCTCGGCCTGAGTTTCTGAATTTCTCCCTTGACACTTTGCCATTTTTTCACCTTTTTTCTCATTTCATCCAGGGACACAGCGGCACTCCACAGACTTTACAGCCGCCCCTGGGCTCCAGGCAGCTCGGCATGGGTTTCTGCCTAGCTCCCTTGACACTTTGCCATTTTTTCACCTTTTTTCTCATTTCATCCAGGGCAACAGCGGCTCTCACAGACTTTAGAACCGCCCCTGGGCTCCAGGACCCTAGGCATGGGTTTCTGCCTAGCTCCCTTGACACTTTGCCATTTTTTCACCTTTTTTCTCATTTCATCCAGGGACACAGCGGCTCTCCACAGACTTTCCCGCGGCCCCTGGGCTCCAGGACCCTAGGCATGGGTTTCTGCCTAGCTCCCTTGACACTTTGTTACTTTTTCACCCTTTTTCTCATTTCATCCAGGGACACAGCGGCTCTCCACAGACTTTGCATCCGCCCCTGGGCTCCAGGCAGCTCGGCCTGAGTTTCTGAATTTCTCCCTTGACACTTTGCCATTTTTTCACCTTTTTTCTCATTTCATCCAGGGACACAGCGGCTCTCCACAGACTTTCCCGCGGCCCCTGGGCTCCAGGCAGCTCGGCCTGAGTTTCTGAATTTCTCCCTTGACACTTTGCCATTTTTCCACCCTTTTTCTCATTTCATCCAGGGACACAGCGGCTCTCCACAGACTTTACAGCCGCCCCTGGGCTCCAGGACCCTAGGCATGGGTTTCTGAATTTCTCCCTTGACACTTTGCCATTTTTCCACCCTTTTTCTCATTTCATCCAGGGACACAGCGGCTCTCCACAGACTTTCCCGCGGCCCCTGGGCTCCAGGACCCTAGGCATGGGTTTCTGCCTAGCTCCCTTGACACTTTGTTACTTTTTCACCCTTTTTCTCATTTCATCCAGGGACACAGCGGCTCTCCACAGACTTTGCATCCGCCCCTGGGCTCCAGGCAGCTCGGCCTGAGTTTCTGAATTTCTCCCTTGACACTTTGCCATTTTTTCACCTTTTTTCTCATTTCATCCAGGGACACAGCGGCTCTCCACAGACTTTCCCGCGGCCCCTGGGCTCCAGGCAGCTCGGCCTGAGTTTCTGAATTTCTCCCTTGACACTTTGCCATTTTTCCACCCTTTTTCTCATTTCATCCAGGGACACAGCGGCTCTCCACAGACTTTACAGCCGCCCCTGGGCTCCAGGACCCTAGGCATGGGTTTCTGAATTTCTCCCTTGACACTTTGCCATTTTTTCACCTTTTTTCTCATTTCATCCAGGGACACAGCGGCACTCCACAGACTTTGCAGCCGCCCCTGGGCTCCAGGCAGCTCGGCCTGAGTTTCTGAATTTCTCCCTTGACACTTTGCCATTTTTCCACCCTTTTTCTCATTTCATCCAGGGACACAGCGGCACTCCACAGACTTTGCAGCCGCCCCTGGGCTCCAGGCAGCTCGGCCTGAGTTTCTGAATTTCTCCCTTGACACTTTGCCATTTTTCCACCTTTTTTCTCATTTCATCCAGGGACACAGCGGCACTCCACAGACTTTACAGCCGCCCCTGGGCTCCAGGCAGCTCGGCCTGAGTTTCTGAATTTCTCCCTTGACACTTTGCCATTTTTTCACCTTTTTTCTCATTTCATCCAGGGACACAGCGGCACTCCACAGACTTTCCCGCGGCCCCTGGGCTCCAGGACCCTAGGCATGGGTTTCTGCCTAGCTCCCTTGACACTTTGCCATTTTTTCACCCTTTTTCTCAATTCATCCAGGGACACAGCGGCTCTCACAGACTTTAGAACCGCCCCTGGGCTCCAGGACCCTAGGCATGGGTTTCTGCCTAGCTCCCTTGACACTTTGCCATTTTTTCACCTTTTTTCTCATTTCATCCAGGGACACAGCGGCTCTCCACAGACTTTCCCGCGGCCCCTGGGCTCCAGGCAGCTCGGCCTGAGTTTCTGAATTTCTCCCTTGACACTTTGCCATTTTTTCACCTTTTTTCTCATTTCATCCAGGGACACAGCGGCACTCCACAGACTTTACAGCCGCCCCTGGGCTCCAGGCAGCTCGGCCTGAGTTTCTGAATTTCTCCCTTGACACTTTGCCATTTTTTCACCTTTTTTCTCATTTCATCCAGGGACACAGCGGCACTCCACAGACTTTACAGCCGCCCCTGGGCTCCAGGCAGCTCGGCCTGAGTTTCTGAATTTCTCCCTTGACACTTTGCCATTTTTTCACCTTTTTTCTCATTTCATCCAGGGACACAGCGGCACTCCACAGACTTTCCCGCGGCCCCTGGGCTCCAGGACCCTAGGCATGGGTTTCTGCCTAGCTCCCTTGACACTTTGCCATTTTTTCACCCTTTTTCTCAATTCATCCAGGGACACAGCGGCTCTCACAGACTTTAGAACCGCCCCTGGGCTCCAGGACCCTAGGCATGGGTTTCTGCCTAGCTCCCTTGACACTTTGCCATTTTTTCACCTTTTTTCTCATTTCATCCAGGGACACAGCGGCTCTCCACAGACTTTGCAGCCGCCCCTGGGCTCCAGGCAGCTCGGCCTGGGTTTCTGAATTTCTCCCTTGACACTTTGCCATTTTTTCACCTTTTTTCTCATTTCATCCAGGGACACAGCGGCTCTCCACAGACTTTGCAGCCGCCCCTGGGCTCCAGGCAGCTCGGCCTGGGTTTCTGAATTTCTCCCTTGACACTTTGCCATTTTTTCACCCTTTTTCTCATTTCATCCAGGGACACAGCGGCACTCCACAGACTTTACAGCCGCCCCTGGGCTCCAGGCAGCTCGGCATGGGTTTCTGCCTAGCTCCCTTGACACTTTGCCATTTTTCCACCCTTTTTCTCATTTCATCCAGGGACACAGCGGCTCTCCACAGACTTTCCCGCGGCCCCTGGGCTCCAGGCAGCTCGGCCTGAGTTTCTGAATTTCTCCCTTGACACTTTGCCATTTTTTCACCTTTTTTCTCATTTCATCCAGGGACACAGCGGCACTCCACAGACTTTACAGCCGCCCCTGGGCTCCAGGCAGCTCGGCATGGGTTTCTGCCTAGCTCCCTTGACACTTTGCCATTTTTTCACCTTTTTTCTCATTTCATCCAGGGCAACAGCGGCTCTCACAGACTTTAGAACCGCCCCTGGGCTCCAGGACCCTAGGCATGGGTTTCTGCCTAGCTCCCTTGACACTTTGCCATTTTTTCACCTTTTTTCTCATTTCATCCAGGGACACAGCGGCTCTCCACAGACTTTCCCGCGGCCCCTGGGCTCCAGGACCCTAGGCATGGGTTTCTGCCTAGCTCCCTTGACACTTTGTTACTTTTTCACCCTTTTTCTCATTTCATCCAGGGACACAGCGGCTCTCCACAGACTTTGCATCCGCCCCTGGGCTCCAGGCAGCTCGGCCTGAGTTTCTGAATTTCTCCCTTGACACTTTGCCATTTTTTCACCTTTTTTCTCATTTCATCCAGGGACACAGCGGCTCTCCACAGACTTTCCCGCGGCCCCTGGGCTCCAGGCAGCTCGGCCTGAGTTTCTGAATTTCTCCCTTGACACTTTGCCATTTTTCCACCCTTTTTCTCATTTCATCCAGGGACACAGCGGCTCTCCACAGACTTTACAGCCGCCCCTGGGCTCCAGGACCCTAGGCATGGGTTTCTGAATTTCTCCCTTGACACTTTGCCATTTTTTCACCTTTTTTCTCATTTCATCCAGGGACACAGCGGCACTCCACAGACTTTGCAGCCGCCCCTGGGCTCCAGGCAGCTCGGCCTGAGTTTCTGAATTTCTCCCTTGACACTTTGCCATTTTTCCACCCTTTTTCTCATTTCATCCAGGGACACAGCGGCACTCCACAGACTTTGCAGCCGCCCCTGGGCTCCAGGCAGCTCGGCCTGAGTTTCTGAATTTCTCCCTTGACACTTTGCCATTTTTCCACCTTTTTTCTCATTTCATCCAGGGACACAGCGGCACTCCACAGACTTTACAGCCGCCCCTGGGCTCCAGGCAGCTCGGCCTGAGTTTCTGAATTTCTCCCTTGACACTTTGCCATTTTTTCACCTTTTTTCTCATTTCATCCAGGGACACAGCGGCACTCCACAGACTTTCCCGCGGCCCCTGGGCTCCAGGACCCTAGGCATGGGTTTCTGCCTAGCTCCCTTGACACTTTGCCATTTTTTCACCCTTTTTCTCAATTCATCCAGGGACACAGCGGCTCTCACAGACTTTAGAACCGCCCCTGGGCTCCAGGACCCTAGGCATGGGTTTCTGCCTAGCTCCCTTGACACTTTGCCATTTTTTCACCTTTTTTCTCATTTCATCCAGGGACACAGCGGCTCTCCACAGACTTTCCCGCGGCCCCTGGGCTCCAGGCAGCTCGGCCTGAGTTTCTGAATTTCTCCCTTGACACTTTGCCATTTTTTCACCTTTTTTCTCATTTCATCCAGGGACACAGCGGCACTCCACAGACTTTACAGCCGCCCCTGGGCTCCAGGCAGCTCGGCCTGAGTTTCTGAATTTCTCCCTTGACACTTTGCCATTTTTTCACCTTTTTTCTCATTTCATCCAGGGACACAGCGGCACTCCACAGACTTTACAGCCGCCCCTGGGCTCCAGGCAGCTCGGCCTGAGTTTCTGAATTTCTCCCTTGACACTTTGCCATTTTTTCACCTTTTTTCTCATTTCATCCAGGGACACAGCGGCACTCCACAGACTTTCCCGCGGCCCCTGGGCTCCAGGACCCTAGGCATGGGTTTCTGCCTAGCTCCCTTGACACTTTGCCATTTTTTCACCCTTTTTCTCAATTCATCCAGGGACACAGCGGCTCTCACAGACTTTAGAACCGCCCCTGGGCTCCAGGACCCTAGGCATGGGTTTCTGCCTAGCTCCCTTGACACTTTGCCATTTTTTCACCTTTTTTCTCATTTCATCCAGGGACACAGCGGCTCTCCACAGACTTTGCAGCCGCCCCTGGGCTCCAGGCAGCTCGGCCTGGGTTTCTGAATTTCTCCCTTGACACTTTGCCATTTTTTCACCTTTTTTCTCATTTCATCCAGGGACACAGCGGCTCTCCACAGACTTTGCAGCCGCCCCTGGGCTCCAGGCAGCTCGGCCTGGGTTTCTGAATTTCTCCCTTGACACTTTGCCATTTTTTCACCTTTTTTCTCATTTCATCCAGGGACACAGCGGCTCTCCACAGACTTTCCCGCGGCCCCTGGGCTCCAGGACCCTAGGCATGGGTTTCTGCCTAGCTCCCTTGACACTTTGCCATTTTTTCACCCTTTTTCTCATTTCATCCAGGGACACAGCGGCTCTCACAGACTTTAGAACCGCCCCTGGGCTCCAGGACGCAAGGCATGGCTTACTCTCGCCCATTGACTTCAATGCATTTACTGCAACTCCTGCCTGTGTCCGCCAGAGGGCGTCTGGCTTAACAGCGGCTCTCCACGCTATTTCTATCCGCTTTGAGGCTCCAGGCAGCTCGGCCTGAGTTTCTGAATTTCTCCCTTGACACTTTGCCATTTTTTCACCTTTTTTCTCATTTCATCCAGGGACACAGCGGCTCTCCACAGACTTTGCAGCCGCCCCCGGGCTCCAGGCAGCTCGTCCTGGGTTTCTGAATTTCTCCCTTGACACTTTGCCATTTTTTCACCTTTTTTCTCATTTCATCCAGGGACACAGCGGCTCTCCACAGACTTTGCAGCCGCCCCTGGGCTCCAGGCAGCTCGGCCTGAGTTTCTGAATTTCTCCCTTGACACTTTGCCATTTTTTCACCTTTTTTCTCATTTCATCCAGGGACACAGCGGCTCTCCACAGACTTTCCCGCGGCCCCTGGGCTCCAGGCAGCTCGGCCTGAGTTTCTGAATTTCTCCCTTGACACTTTGCCATTTTTTCACCTTTTTTCTCATTTCATCCAGGGACACAGCGGCTCTCCACAGACTTTGCAGCCGCCCCTGGGCTCCAGGCAGCTCGGCCTGGGTTTCTGAATTTCTCCCTTGACACTTTGCCATTTTTTCACCTTTTTTCTCATTTCATCCAGGGACACAGCGGCTCTCCACA